>NW_022438170.1:0-17901 GCF_009761245.1 Sapajus apella | reverse complement strand
GGGCAATGTGAAGAAATGTTAAATCCTGGGAAGTAGAAGAAAGTCAAACACTTTTGATCAGATGACTCTCCAATTCTTTCTCTTACTCTGGTACAGACTTTGAGCTTTCAGTTGTGTATCTGTAAACACGGAAATTCTAGGGTCTGGGAATTAGTACAAGGATTCGTATGCCCAAAATGTAGTTTAATAAAGGCTAATTTTCTTGCCCTCTGCTAAAAGGCAAATGATATCCAAAAGAGTGGCCCAGATGTGTGCAGTGTGTATGTGAAGGAAGTGGAAAAAGGAGCTAGGAAATCTTACTTTGTGGCCTAATGATGGTGCTGGAGAATGAGATTTGTGGGATGCTTTTATGGCTATGAGACTCAAGGCTTGCTTTCTGACTACCAGCTGATGGAGCTGCCTTCTTCTCTTCCAGCTGCATCCCTGAATCACTGCAGGGCCATAGGCTTGGGGCTTGCCAAAGCTGGGGAGCCTGGCACAGTGCTGCTGGTATTCCATGTCTTAGAGATGACTATTGCAACAGCTTTAGGGTTGCACACTGGCATCTAAATACAAAGATGAAATGCTGAGTGCACCTTTGGAAAGAGATCAGAAAGGCTGGTAAAAGGCTTGTTCTTCTACTATTTTATGATGGAACCAAACATTATGTTCGAGTCACATACCAAATGTTATTATGGAAAAAAAAGGAGCATTAAGCCACAGGGGGCCCTCGGTCTCTCAGAAGTGTCCTCATCTTGTCAAAGCTAAACTGGGACTTTTGACTATGAGCCAAGACTTGTCATCAGAAAAGCAGAAAGCCTTGCTCCAACATTCTTTAATTAAAATGTTAAAGACAGGCCTATATTGTCAACTTAAATACAGAGATTGTAGCATTATTTAATGAAGAAGACAATTGTATTAACCTCTCTCTCTCTCTCTCTCTCTCTCCTCTCTTTCTCTCTCTCTCTCTCTCTCTCTTTGTGTGTGTGTGTGTGTGTGTGCATGAGTGTGTTTAGAGGAAGGAGAGAATACTCCTAATGGCAAAATCACAGACTAACAGATTTCCTTTCCACTGTTTCCCTTCAAAATAGATTAAGCTGCTATAGTTTAGGAAAAAATAAAATCATGATACAGCAATGAACAGAAACCAGAAATTAAATGCCCCATAGTTGAGTATACAAGAAGGCAGTAGAACTTTAAAAAATATGGTTATTTTGATGTGAGGAGAAAAAATACTTAGGATTTACTGATTTTCTTCTGATTTCAGTGTTGCTAATACCAAGTAGATATCTAGATGACCTGGGGTTTGCTGTCTAGCAAATGTAGACTCGTTATTTATAATCTACTCAAAGTAGGATTATGGAGAAATCTGGCTTTGTGAAACTTGCAATAATAATAGTAATTTGAAGAAGAGGTAGATAAGGCAAACAGTAAGGGAGAGAAAGAGAAGAAGCAGAAACACAGGAAGATCCACCAACAGTTATTGTGCAATTACTAAGTAGCAGACACTCTGGCAAGTGAATTACAGCAAAGATTGTCTCATGTCAAACTCACCCCAAATGTATGAGGCAGATGCTGTTATTAATTCCCTTAAAGAGCTGATGAAACAGATATACACAGAGGCTAAATAACCTTAAGAGATGAGCCATGCATGCCCACCCCAGAGTCCATGCTCTAAAACATTATTTTGCTGCCTCTGCAGGCAAGACAGAGGCTTACTGGCTGTCATTTTTCTGACCAGAGCCCACCTGGCTAAGCAGTCAGTACTGAATCCATTACTTGATACATTTTACCTTTGCCTCCAAAGAGTTTAATAAGGATGCTGTGTGATCTGGCCCTACCCTACCTTTCTGTCTCTTTCCTTCCACGCTTTCCCGCCTATACTCACTGTCCCCATTGCTTTTAGTGCTAAGGAATCTCTACCCTCCATAAGCTGTGCTCTTTATAAACTTACATGTTTTTACACAAACATTCCTCTTCCTTAAATTCTTCATTCACTCTATGTAATATCAACTCATCCCTCACGACCAAGGTCTAATGTCATCTCCTCCATGAAGTCTCCCTTGATTCTTTCAAGGAAGTTAATAGCTTTCTTCTCCGTTTCCCAACTGTACTCTGTGCATACGTCAAATATAGTCTTAGGGCCTGCAGTGTAATTTTCCTGTCTTTATTTATTTCCCTTTGTCACAGAGTACTTTTGACAGGCAGTGACTATACCCTCATCTCGGAACTCTTACTATGTGTTACTGAACAGATTACTGCCTTTGTCCCTGCAGAACAGACATACTCCGAGCTGCCACACATGGCTTTGCAGGTTCACACTGCACAATTCCAGAAGCTGCCATCCGTAATAATACAACATGAATGGCTCCCCTGGAGTCACAGTGCACTCTCTGTCCATCCAGACATAACAGCCCGGTATCCACAATAAGATATTTAAAAATAGAGATGCGTACGATACAAATAGACTAAGAGCTGTGGAACAGGGCAGGTACTATATATAAATAACAGATCAGAGTGACACAATTTTGAATTTCAGTCCAAATCTTTTTGTGATGAGTTTTGTCCCAGTTTGAATAAAACACTGGCCCCGTAAAGAGGGAGGTCGGTTCATAACTGACCCAGGTCATCATCAAACATCTCCTAAATGTAATATGCTCCAGAAAAAAATGTAGTGAATTCTTTCTTATTTATTTATTTATTTATTTATTTATTTATTTAGAGATGGAGTCTTGCTCTGTTGCCAGGTTGGATCGCTGATGCAATCTCGGGTCACTGCAACCTCCGTCTCCCGGGTTCCCATGATTCACCTGCCACAGCCTCCCGAGTAGCTGGAACTATAGGTGCTTCCCACCATGCCAAGCTAATTTTTGTATCTTTAGTAGGGAAGGGGTTTCACCATGTTGACCAGGCTGGTCTTGAACTCTTAACCTCAGGTGATCTGCCCACTTCAGCCTCCCAAAGTGCTGGGATTACAGGCGTGAGACACTGTGCCAGGCCTGGATTCTGTTTCTAATACTATGTCTAACATGGCTCAACAGACTAGTTTCATCATAAATATATGGAAACATGACCCTGTCAAGAGATTAGATGCTGATTTAGAAACAAATTACTATCTAGGAAAAAGACATTCACAGCCCTTCTAATCACCACAGAGAACTGAGTTCTTTGGGCTGCAGTGGGGGTGATCCACCTGTGGGAGTCCCTGGGCACAGCTGTAGGGCAGGGACATGAAGATTATTCACACTTCATCAAGCAAAACTTCAAACCCTAGGAAGAGGCAAAAGTGCATATGCTAAGCAAGGGAGAAAACAATCCAAACTGTGTGCAAAACATAAATAAAATTGGCTTTCCGGTTTTAACCTTGCCTCGCCAGGCTGTCATCTTAAGGCCTGATGATCAGCAGGTCGTCTCTTTTGCTCAGGTCCATTCCTATTGAAGGTTCTGTCTGTGGGATATCCTCTTGGAGCCTTTTAGGCCGTACCAGGCCAACTGAAGGGCTAATGATTGGAAGCTGCTTTTAATTTCCTCCCAGCTTCCCTTTTGTTATCTTGCTGCCTGCCATCTCTCAGATGCTTGTACTTGATGGATGCTGTGGAGATAAAGCTAAGGGTAATTTCTTGCCTACCATGCTTTTCTTTTGATCTTTTGTGGTTTTATTTTTGCACTTTGGAGTGCAGTACTCCTACTGTGCAGCCAGATGTGCCCAGATCCTATTGAGATACAGCTCAGAGCACACAGACCACAGCAAGACTGTTCCGAGATGGCTGGAATCATTTGTGTCCTGAATCCAAGACGGGGATGGGGAGGGGGAAGGGAAGGAGGGTGGCAGTAGGGGATGAGGCGAGGGGACAGGAAGTACGTATGAGGCTTAAGATGAGAAGGCATTGGAGGAGGGGCACTAGAGAAAGGCCCTGGAGTGATGGGATGCTTGGCTGCCTCCTCTACTCACAGGGTTAGGCAGTGTATTTCAGGGGACTGGAATGCATTCTATGTTGGTTACATAGAAAACAAATCACAGCTACTGTACGAAATTCCACATTTGCAGTGCACAGCTATAAATAATGGTAATTATGCTGCTGCTTCTCCAGCATCTTGCATGCTGACCCTGAGCAGGCCACCGGAGCTAGCCTATTTGAACTAAAAATTCCCTTTAGACCTTTTCTTCTCTGGTCACTGGCATCTTTCAAGTGACTGATTATGAGACAAACAGTCATGCAGGCCTTGGTCATTGTGAAGCTGCGATAATATAATACAGCTGGGCTCCTGCTGCTCATGGATTCAGTCACAGGTAGTTCTGACCTGCAGCTTCAAAGGCACGAAAACAGTTCCACAACCTCCTACCAGGACTTCTTAAAGAAGTTTTGTTTCAGAGCAAGTCTAACTGAGTGATGCTAGGATTAACATGATGAACATGCACTGTCTTGCTTGGCTCAGCTGAACCTGGCTCCTCACCCAGAAGTCAATGTCTTAATTTACTCAGCTTCTGATATGGTTTGGTTCTGTGTCCCCACCTAAATCTCATCTCAAATTGTAATCCTCATGTGTTGAGAGAGGGAGCTGATTAGATTCCCCCACAATGTTCTCCTGATAGTGATGGAGTTCTCAGAAGAGCTGATGGTTTTATCAACACCCGACTTCCCCCGCTTGCACGGCTCTCTCTTGCTACCTTGTGAAGAAGGTACCTGCTTCCCCTTTGCTTTTCGCCATGTTTATAAGTAAGCTTCCTGAGGCCTCCCCAGCCATGCAGATCTGTGAGTCAATGAAACCTCTTTCCTTTCTAAATTACCCAGTCTTGGGTATTTCTTTATAGCAGTATGAAAACAAGCGAATACAGCTTCCTTCCTGTGGTGAGGCTGCCTTTCACTTTTCTGACTGTATGCTGTCTTTGTTCACAGATCTTACCTTGCCCTTGTCACTGGCACAGTGATGAAATCACCCTGTT
Organism: Sapajus apella; assembly: GCF_009761245.1. Taxonomy (NCBI): domain Eukaryota; kingdom Metazoa; phylum Chordata; class Mammalia; order Primates; family Cebidae; genus Sapajus; species Sapajus apella. The sequence continues at coordinate 12,977 of NW_022438170.1, read as the reverse complement.
CAGCATTTCTACCCTGTTTTCATTTCACAAATATTCTACTTGCGTTGTATTCTAGGTCATGTTTTGTTTTGTTTTCCTGGGAGTTGAGAACAGGGACAGCTTCACTGGTCTGCCACCTATGCTGAGAAGTGTCCCATGCCCTTTTTTAACTCTCTGTAGATTGTCACCATCTTGAAATTCTTCAAACGTTCGGAAAAAGCCACCCCACATGTAATTTGCCTTAGGAGCGAAACTCAAATTCACAGATCCCCCCCCTCCCCACCACCACCACATAGGGTCTACTTTGCGTTAGGCTTATAATAAGTGTTTTGTGGTTATTCAATTTTAGGATTGTGTTCTTAACATAGGGGCTTGGAGTCCCATCTCTGAAGCCAAATAACAAGGTTTCGAATTTCAGAATCCACCACTGACTAACTCTGAGACCTTGAATCAGTTACCTCTTTACGCCGCAGATTCTTCATTTGTAAAACAGAATAACAATATCTACCTTCTAAAGCTTTTGTAAGGATAAACTGAGTTACAGTACAACTTCATAGAACAGTGTCTAGACTATAGTAAGTGAATACTATTATTAGTATATTATGATGATTATTATTTGGAGACTTTTTTTGTCTAATTAAACTTGACCAGGTATAAAGGGCAGCAGTGTTGGGAAGGTTTGCTTAAAAGTTAGACTAGTTTGGAGGCTCCACAGTATAGTCATTAGCATGGAAGAGCTTATGCTTTTCCCCAACAGCAAATGAGCAGCATGAGACTGTTGCCTTTGGAAGCTCACATTCTCTAATTCGACAAACTCAGCCTCACAATCTGCCAGTCCTTCAGTAACAAGAAAAGGATGGAGCACTGGCAGCGAAGCGCAGAGGCTTGCAGCTGCCTCCTCCCCTCTTCCTCAGGCCAGCCACTGTGGGGGCTTCATTATGGCTGGCCACAGCCACCGCTCTCCTCTCCAAACCGGTGGTTAGAAGGCTCCAGAGAGGGCACTCTGCTCTCTTCCCACTGATTACTATGATCTCCAAGAAGCTCAGAGAATAGAGTAGATTTCTTTGGGGCTGGCAAGCTCACATAAGAGCCCTGGAAGGGTGTAGTCAGCAGGCATCAGTGCCCGTGTGAGATGGGGACATGAAGAGGCCAGAGCTTAAAGTCATCCTGGTCAGGGGCAGAACTGACAACCCAGGGCAGTTCTGCTGGTTAATCTGTGTGAGGCCAGGTTCCAGTATCATGAAAAAAGATTCTCCTGCCTAGGAAACAAGCGTCTCCATTCTTGCTATGGAATCAGGAGGCTCTATATTTGTACTGCATGCCATTAGCATACTATTTATCCTCTCCTTTCTCAGACTAGTATTACTATTCCCATAGAGCTTCACCAAGACAGGCACGAGTCTGTTTCCCCATGATGATTTCCACTTGACTATGTAGCCAGCTGGGCTCCATCCTCCCTTCCTCTTTCTTCCTCTCTCCATCCCATGCATGCCCCAACCCCTAACTTCTATGAGAGTTGGCTAGTAACATTTCTCCTTGCCAATTAAGGCAGTCCACTCAAGTTTCGATAATTTAGAGGTGACCACAGAAATCCATGTTTTGTAATAAATGGAGAACACATTTATGAAGCCTAATTTACTCTAACAAGCTTATTTTTGTTGTAATGTTTTTAAATCTTGGTAATTCTATTAAATTGGAAGTCTTCGAAGAGAGTGTTGCAAGGATAATTACACAGTACTGTTTGTTTCTTAGCCTCAGCTTTACAGAGAAATCAGAAATAGTGGAGTAACACAGTCGAGCTGCAACTTTTTACAAACAAAGAGAACAGAAGCCGTAATGCTGGAGAGAGTGGAGGGGTGGGGACAGGCTGCTCAGAGTGAAGGCGGTAGGCAACAGACGCACAGGGCCCCCACAAGAGCATGTGCAAGGGAGGCAGATTGGCCTCCACTCATTTTTTTTGTTCCTCAGATATGCACTAAGCATCGAATAAGTGACAGACACTGAGCTAGCACATTGGGGGCTACAACAGGACAGACAGCCCAAGTCCCTGCCTTCAGAGAGCTGCCAGTCTAGCTGGGAGGCAGTGAGTAGTTCTTACTTAGGTTTGAGCTGAAAGAGGCAATAAGAGACTTTCTACTCCAACCTTTCCATTTTATAGATGAGGAATAGGAGCCCATGAAGTATAGGAATTGTAGAAATCATTGTCAGCACCAAAACATATCCAGAACTCCTAATTTCTAGTTTAATGCTATTTTCCTCCTTTTGATGTGACTCGGGGAATAATAAAACTTTCCTAAAATATCACCATCAGTGGCCTGAAGAGTAGTAGCCCTTATCAAGAGGGTATGCGTATTTTGACTGAATGATAGCATGATGTTATCAGAGGAGGTGACTGTTCAGGGGGCTGTCACGGAAGAAGAGAGGGATTTCTCTCTCCACATAGTTGGACCCCGAAATGCACAGTGGTGATTATGGAAATGACAGGCTCTGGGCCCCTGGGATGCAAGAGAGGAAGAAGCCAGAGAAGGCCCAGAGGAGGAGATGAGGAAGAAAATAGGAAAAAGGAAAGTGTCTAGCAGTTACCAATTATCTACTATGTGTTGCTGTGCACATATGCTTCTACAACAAATCCTCACGACAAACCTGCAGAGTTCTGCCTGCTTCTGTTCATGGGTCACCACTAGCCAAGAGGCAAAGATGGACCCAAATCCAGGTTGGCTGGTTTCAAAATAAGATGTGAACATATCTATACCCCGCTGATAAAATTTCCCTGTATATGGTTGCCTATGATTTCATGTTGGATAATAGCCTTATATTTCAGCTTACTTTCTTTTATATTCATTTTATTTTTCTGATTGCTCTCTAAGTATCATTAGGGATCCATAAACACTTAACAATCAGTGGAGGTAACTGAATATAAATGTTTTCTGAATTACCATATGAGGAGAATGGACAGCTCCTAAATTTTCCTTTGTGTAAACCTGCGTGTTCACAGGCTGAGTTTTCCTGAAACAGGGCACTTTTGCTCTCTATTAGCCCCTAATCAATTTCTTACCTTATGCCTACAGTCTCATGAAGCACTGTCCTACTGTAATAATGGTATGTTCCACATCTGTGCTATCCAGTATGACAGCCATTAATCACATGTGGTGACTGAGCATTTGAAATGTGGCCAGTGTGACTGAGAAGCTGAATGTTAAATTTTTCCTACCTTGTATTAATTTAAGTGTAAAAAGTCACACTGTGGCTAATAGCTAATGCATTGGAGAGCATGGGTCTGAGGGGTTCTGTCAGCATGTTGCTCCAATAGGCCTAAACTTATCTTCTATGCAGGCTCAACATTCATTGGGGGGAACTGAAGAATGATACAAACTCACTCTGATATGAACACACAAATGTCAGAAGCAATCTGGTATAACAGCTTCGGGAACATCCAACATCATTACTGGATTTAAGGATTCATTAAGTTTTAGAATCCCTTCACTGATGAGCAGGATGCACTTGTCTGATATGGCTAGCTGTGTCACATTATTTTACAGACAGAATGGACATTCTGGAAAATTTATGTCCTTGTGTAGAAGGGAAAGAAGAAAGAAAAGAAAAGAAAAGAAAGAAGGAAAAAAAGGAAGGAAGGGAAAGAAAGAAGAAAGAAAGAAAGAGAAAGAAAGAAAGAGAGAAAGAAAGAAAGAGAGAAAGAAAAGAAAAGAAAAGAAGAAAAGAAAAGAAAGAAAGGGAAAGGAGGGAGGGAGGGAGGGAAGGAAGGAAGAAGGAAGAAGGGAGGGAGGGAGGGAGGGAGGGAGGGAAGGAAGGAAGGAAGGAAGAAAGGAGGCAGGAAGGCAGGCAGGAAGGAAGGAAGGGAAAAGAAAAGAAAGAAAAACTCTCAGCCTGAAGGCCTACATAAAAAACAAAGCATTTCTGAAATCTTTTTTGGGGCCAAAATCACACCAAGCATTGCCTGTGGATGTAAATGTAATCCAGTATTGCCTTACCATCTTTTAGCTCAACCACATTAGAATCTCCTTTAAAGCTTTTCCTGCTTCCCTATGCTCTATTTGATCCCCTCAAAACTATGCTAAGTTTTTAGTATTCCTAGTCACCTTGCCATAAGATTGAAGGTAAGTGTGAAAAAGCATCTCTGAATAAAAAGCCATTCTACCAGAAATACCACATTTCTGGTAGAAATGTGAGGAGCACTTTTTTTTCTATTTTCATTCTTTCTGTAAACTTAGTAGATATTAATCCCTGGAGAGATTATTTTAGTTGCTATAAACAAAGTATCTGAATTTTTAAGGTGAGTTTCAGTGCTTGAAATCTATCCTAACTGTGTCTTCTAATTTCATAGAATCTTGGTCTCAGAACCTTAAGTCATTACACCCATTCTACTTCTTTCCTAGAGAGCAGAAGAAGGAGGAATCCCTTCTCTGTCTCCCGCACTTTCCAGATCTCAGACAAATAACAATAGCCCACTAAATCCTAAGAAATTTTCTAAGGGTTTTACACTTATTAAGTCATTACTCCTCACAACAACCTTTTTGAAAGTATTATTATAGTTAAGGAAACAGGTACAGAAAGACCAAAAATTAATTTAAGACCAGTTATTTAAGACTAACCAATTCAAGAAGTACTAATTGGGTGTCATATATATGTGTGTGTGTGTGTGTGTGTGTGTGTGTACACACAAACACATGTACATAGACAGGTACATATGTGATATATATCACTATATACAGAAATATATGTATACACACTGATAGATATAAATCACTGTGCTAGCTGCTATAAAGCATAGTTCTCACCCTCAAGACATGTCCAGTCCAGGAAAGGGAGAATACCTGCATCTGGATATCTAAGATTCAAGGGGATGACATGATAAATTTAATAAAGGATATTATAGCAGATCAAATACGGTAAGGAAGAACTAAAGCTGTTCTCATGATAAGTGTGAAAAGCCTTCACCACTGTTCTATGACTCCCTGGAAGGCCCACAGTTCACAGCAAAGTGGACACCAAAGGATTGAGGCTCTATTCCCTAGAGACGGATACCCAAAATTCATGTTTAAAAATTGAAAATAATCTCATAAAATAGTTGCATCTTCTGTGAATGAAACACCTGTGGTCATGATGCCCAGCTCAGAGCCCTGCCTCACCGAGTTCTCCCCCGAGCTTTCCACTGGCACTGATGATGTCCAGATCTCCATGCACATGGGTGCTGATACAGCCCTGATACATCCACAGGCAATGCTTGGTGTGATTTTGTCTGCAAAAAAGATTTTACTACTTCTGTCCCATGAAATAAATCACAGCAGGTGGTTGCCTATGCATTTCAGAAACCAGGAAGGTGAAATACATCATGACGATCCTTTCACCAGCTGACCAAGGATGCTTCTGGAGGGTAAAGGAGTAAGAAGCATATTTTCTTTTTTTTTTTTTTTTTTGAGACGGAGTTTCGCTCTTGTTACCCAGGCTGGAGTGCAATGGCGCGATCTCGGCTCACCGCAACCTCCGCCTCCTGGGTTCAGGCAATTCTCCTGCCTCAGCCTCCTGAGTAGCTGGGATTACAGGCACGCACCACCATGCCCAGCTAATTTTTGTATTTTTAGTAGAGACGGGGTTTCACCATATTGACCAGGATGGTCTCGAGCTCTTGACCTCGTGATCCACCAGCCTTGGCCTCCCAAAGTGCTGGGATTACAGGCGTGAGCCACCGCGCCCGGCCAGGAAGCATATTTTCTACCATTGCAGTTCATTCCTTTACGTATTCCCCAAAGACCATGGTAAGCTCCCATGCTTAAAAGAGGATCTTCAGTAGGATGCAATTACATCTAAGGCTAAAACTACAGGCTGTCATTTTATTACTTAAATTTTATAAATAGACTTGGGAAGGAGGCACCAAAGTTGCTGTGAAAAGAACAAATTATGAACAAAATGGCCAAGACATAAATGGTAGTTATGATGACATCCATAGCGGGTCTTCCATAGGTCATAGTAATCATTTCCTGCAGGGAAGAAGCCACCGTCCACCCAGGGATACTAACATCATTTTATTCAAAGACTTCAGGAGGCTTTCATTCACATGTGGTAGCCACACAATCTTTGGACAAGAAAATGAAGAGTTTGGGGAATAGCATCATCTGCCTTCAGGGAAAGCTCACAGTCCTGGTCTAGAATAAACTGTAGGGCTCTGAGAAAATGATTCTCTAAAAATAGCAGTCTATGGAAACATGGAGATTTTTCAAATCGATGTTTAAATACATTTAGTAAATCTGAAATATATTAGTAAACATTGTTACAATATATTAAGAATAATTGTGACATGAATTCCCCACCAAAATCTCCTCTGTGTTGGCTGGACAAGTGATGTCATTGCTAAAAGAGTGAAAATGTTTCAGTCTCAGATATTACCATATAAACATAGTAAATAGTTATATGGTTAATACGGAGTATCAAGTTGGTTGGATTTAAAGATACAAAGTATTGATTCTGGGTGTGTCTGTGAGGGTGTTGCCAAAGGAGATTAACATTCCAGTCAATGGGCTGAGAAGAGCAGACCCACCCTCAATCTGGGTGGGTACAATCTAATCAGCATCCCACCTGATTAGATGGGCTAGGGAGGCATGAATGTAAGCAGGCAGAAAAATGTGAAAAACAAGACTGGCCTAGCTTCCCAGAATACACCTTTCTCCCACGCTGGATGCTTCCTGCCCTCAAATATCAGACTCCAAATTCTTCAGTTTTGGAACTCGGACTGGCTCTCCTTGCTCCTCAGCCTGCAGACAGCCTATTGTGGGACCATACATATTTAAGCATATTTCAGGCTTCTCCAGACACTGCTTTTATTGGGTCTGTCTTTTGTTTTGTTTTGTTTTAGAGTATTTTGCCAAAATATCATGCACAGCCTCATTTTATGTAAGCATTAATGCATGCTCACAATCTAAATAGAGAGGAATTCAAGATTATCTGCTCATTTGGGGTAGTCAATATCTCTATTCCCCTATATGATTATAAACAATTGAGATTTGATTCTATTCTCATTTACACATAAAATAAAATTAAATGGTTTGAGTCTGTTTTATACATGTGCATTGGACAGAGAGTTCAGGCCGTTGGCTCCCCTAACACACTCTGAGGCCTTATGGAGATGGATGAGATGGTAGATGGACAGGCAGATGGAACGATAAATGCATGTGTGGACACCCTTGACAGAAGAATTCCTGAAAAACGGATGTCTTACTTACATAGCTGCATTTGAATTCTAATAAGAAACATTGTTCGGTTGTTTGTTATCATTCTGTGAAATGAGAAGGATGAAGGCATGGTCCAGCCCCTCACATCCTATGACACATACCTTCGTAGGGATTTTTTTCCCCTGCTCTCTCTTCTCTCTCTATTTATATAGGTCTGTTTTAAATTCCTCCTCCTCCTTCTTCCTCCTCATCTTCCCACGGCGCAGTCCCTGGTGAACAGATCCTTCAGATCTAGGTTCCCAGCCCTAACTGTGCTCTTATTTGTGCCTCCATGTGTATTGTAGGGCATTTCTCATGTTTTAAAATGTTTGTGGAATATTTCACATAGTCTCTAGACTGTTTTGAATTCTGTTCTTTTCTGGAGAGAGGAGAGGTCTTGTCTTACTCATTTAGAACTGGGGTAGAAACCTAGTAGTTATTGATATTTGTTTTTACTTCTATTTTAAGGATGATCCTCCCTGAGGGATTTAGGCTTATTTTGTCTCTTGCCATCTCTTTTCTTTTATCTGACTCTCTCAAATGAACATTTAAAAAGGGGTAAGGAAAAGGAAAAGGATATTAAGACAGAAAAACCAAAAGAGGGAAGACGGAGTACAATGGAAATAACCAAATCACCAAAGGGGCTGTCTATTCCCATGATTCCTCTGAATTTCCCTCGTTCTTTGGAGCTCTGAAATTCTCAGAGCTCACTATGCCCACTATGGTATGCAGTATAGAATGTCATGTTTAGAAATACTGTAAACAAAGACTTAGAAGAGCAATTTAAAACAATGAAATGTTGCCCTGAAATTGTTTTTGTAATTACAATCTTTGCACTGGGAAAACATGACCTTCTAATTTGCATGCCCTTCTAGCACAAAGGTCTGACACACTCCGGTCTATCCTATAAATCATTCGAAAAGGCTGCTAGATTTAAGAGAGAAGCTCTCCAACTCTGCATTCAAGAGTATTGGGATCTTTATTTTGTTCTTCCTAAAGGTGGCTTAAAAGCTATTTAAGCAGGTAAGTGTTGCCCTAAGAGAAGAAGCAAATGGATAGGAAGGTTACAGGACACAGAAATAGGAGTTAGAGCAGAACAGTTGTTTGTCGAGGGGGTGGTCTTCTAAATAGAATGCAGTTCTAAAGAAATCTAAGGTATCTACGGCCCCCATTACAAAGACAAAACACGCACCTCTTTAGGAAATGTCAGTGTAATTCACCCTCATAAAACTCAGGATCTTTTGTGAGGCCCTTGGGGTAGCCTAAAAAGGTTAATCCTTAAGATTTCTTTATGAATAGAATTTGAATGAAATTAAGATTTTCACACACACACACACACACACACACACACACACTAAATTGCCATTTGAAAATAAAAACAAATCAAGACCCTAACAGCACCTCTCACGACATCTGTGTAGAGTTAAACATTTGTATAGAGGATTGTGAGTTAGACAATAAGGTCCCAGTATCCAAACTATGCACATTCAACAACTGTTTCATGAAATACTATCAGCCTTCTTGTATCTACATGATGCTAGTTGAAAAGGCAGGAAGCAAGCAGATAAACCCTCTTGGGTGACTGGGTCTATTAGCACAATATATCCAATACTGGATTATACTTAATGTTCAAAAAGTCTTGCAGTATAAACTATTCAATTCGACCCTGAAGAACACCATTAAAAACTGTCAATCAACTAAAGCCTTCATCCCCATCTCTTTTTATCTCATGAACAAAAAGTGGCTAAGAGAATTCTAACTACTTTAGCACCCAATGTACAATTGAGGATGGAGTTAGAATAATTAAGATAATTGATCCAGAATAGAAGGTTCTTCATCCATTCAAGGTTAACTCCTCATGGATCTACCTGCTACTTCATTAGCCTGAACTACATCCATCCTTCTGATGGGGCATTTCTTCTCTGAATCAGTCTCAGGCCAGGAAGGAGGAAATAACAGTGTGTATTCACGCCTGCTACTCTCTTGAGTTTCCAAGGCAAGGTAGTAAAGATAAGACAGCTTGTTAAAGATAAAAAGGTTATTAGTCTCCATATAAGACATCTTATCTTCAACACCTTCTCCTACTTTAATATTGAGGCTTTGTCAATTCAAAGGCAAACATCTTGATGGAAATCAGTCAATTATTCAATTGTTTGGTAGACCATAAGCATAAAGAAATATAATAAAAACATAAAAAGATAATGTTATTCACTTTGTGTTCATTACTAAAATATCATTTGTTGTAGTCATTGTTTCATTAATACTAATTTTTCTTTTATTCAAACACAATTTCTTTACTTTCAGTGGGAAACAGACTTCTAGTTTCCACATTTATGTGTAATACATGATGACTGTGAAAGTTTAAAGGCATTTACTCCTTCCGTAAGAGGACAGTTCTTATTTATTTTCATATCTACTGGATAATGGATTTTAAAATCCTGTTTTAATTTTATTCTCTCAGAACACATCATTTCTTTTGGTCAAAGCTATATTTTCCATTTTATTTGGATGACAGTTAAACATAGTACTTTCTTCTCAAGAAATCTTCCATGTCAGAGCTATAAAAGAATATATGAAAGGTTCTAAATTTTCAGTTGTTCACCAGATAGCTCTGAAACACCCTTACTTTTGTGTGAGGCACTGAGCTGAGTCATGGTTAGAAACCAGGAAGACTCAAACATAAATTTAGCCCTCAAGGAACAAGTATAGTAATTCAGGTCATAAGTAATTACACAACAAAGTGGGAAGTGGCAAGTGATATGGTAAAGGAGGTACAGGTTTGAGGGTCAGTCTAGTCTATTGGTTAGGCAGAAGGTCTAAAACTAGCCACCTGACCTTGGATAATTGTTATGCCCTCTCTAAGGATTACTTCTTAGATGAATCAGGAATAATAACAGCACCTACCTTATGGGGTTGCTCTGCAGATTAAATGAGGTAATGTACATGAGGAAATTTTCATATTAAAGAACACACATTTAATATTTATCATCATTATTGTTACAGTAGAAACAAAAGCAATTACTCAACCGTTTGGTAGACTGTTAAGTGTAGTCTACCACAAAAGGAGACGATGCACAAAAGTGCTTATTATAGTGCCAGATTAGCCTTTAGAACTCAATTAATACTTTACAATTAGTAGTGGCAAAAATAGTAATACATATCTTTGTCTATCCAGAGATAGAGAAAATGATCATGTCATACTTAGGAATTAATGTATTCTTCAAAGAATTTTGACATTTGAGTTGACCCTTTAAAGACAGATAGGATATAAACACATAGAAATGGGTGGAAAGAACGTTTTCTTTAGGAAGAAGGTGATATGCTGAGAGACAGAGACAAGAAAACCTCAGGTATCCATGAGATATAAGAGGCTGCTTCACTTGACAGCTGGGCAGGGTATTTAATGAAGAGGAAGGCTGAACTGCTAATATCCATCCAACAAAAATGTCTGACCTTGATTATGACCATGACTCTAGCTAATACAGAACACTTCAGGAGTCTGACAATGAAAGTTATCATACAAGCAAAACAGCATGTCATAGATATGATTTAGTTCCACCTCTGAACAGGTACAGGAAACCTTACAAACAGACTAGCCTCATGAGTTAAGATAAAGAAGACTCATAATACCATTTTCCTTAAAACTTGTATTTTCACTAAAGTTCACTAAATTTGAATCCTCAACATCTGCTTAAGCACAATACCTAAAACCAAAACAGCTACAGTTCTTTTAAAAATACTAGTTGTCCAATCATTTTAATAAAATACAAATGAAGTTTTACCATTTTTAATAATAAAGATGACAACAAACTTTTGCGTTGGAAACATCTGGATTTTTGTCTCCTCCGCACTCCCATCTTCCCTTTTTATGAAAGTGACATGGAAAAGCAAACACCGAAATCATGTTGAAGTGGAAAGCCCAGGCCTGTGGAGACAGCTGGTGGAAAGGAACAGAGTAATGACCGAAGGGTCTGTGGTTTGCTGCTGTCATTTGAAAGAAAGTGGCCATGTGAAAATAAGCCCCTGCTAACAGAGTACCTTGACTATCCAATTTCAAAGGTATTCAAACATTTGGCCCTATGTTCAAGTTACTGTTTGAAATTCAAATTTTCTAACATTTCTTTGTATATGCTCTATGCAGGGTATGAGGCTGATGTATTCAAGCCCCTGTTATTTGCTTAGTCTCTGGCCTAGTGGCTGCCCTGGTTTAGCGGTTCAGAGCAGTTACTGTAGCATTAGTCACAATAAAGGACTATTCTAATAGTGTACTAATCTAAGAGCACTTAAATTATTAGAAACCTGATTTGTTTTAGAAATGATTAGAAACTTGATTTGAAATTAGTAGAAACTTGATTTGTGATTAAGGGACAGGACTGAGTTATAATGAAAACATACTTATGTGCTCACATACATATGTGTGCACAGGCAAAACTTTTCCCAGTAATGCTTAACAAATGAAACTCTCTTGTATTATGCTGATTTCTGAAATGAGTCAACTGCTCGGAAGCTGACATAAGGTCCTTCTTTGACAAGAGACCCCATTTAGTTAGTTTCCTGTTGTTGTTGCTGTTGTTGCTGTACACTACACAGCAATGGCATGAAAACTTCCAAGGTTATTTCATCTTCCATGGATGAGGAGTTTATCTCCATGTAGTAATAACTGAGATTAAGTCAGTATTTTATTCTTGAATATATTCTACCATATTAGCATTGAGACCAAACTTCAATTTACTCTAGGCAGTTACCAAAATCTGTTTTACTATTAGGCTTTATCTCTAGATCCATATTTTTTTATAATGATCTCAATTCCACCTTCTTTTCTGCATCTTTTGGTAATAGCAATCTCTGCTTAAATGCATTTAAAATTCATTGTAGCACCTTATTTATACTACAGCCCCATGCAATATTGGCTACAAAAATAGCACTCACATTTTAAAATAATCAGACAAAGGCCCTTCAAGCAGCGGAACCACTGGATAATATTTACTTGTCTTTATATTTAATACATCTTGGTATACTGAATTGGTGGTGGGGCCCAAGTCTGCAAATGTCTCTTCTCTGGGCTTACCCAGATGCACCAACATGCCCTGTAGAGTCATGAAGGATGAACAAATAAACACAAGCGCCTCTGCCTCATAGAGATGTTATCCTGCACCTGCAAAATCTCAAGGAGCATTCTCTGATGATGAAATAAAATCAAATCCACAAAAAGTGCCTTCAGCTTTTCAGAACAAAGTTGTTATCAATATGCCTGGCAGTATTGCTCCTAATGAATATGATTCCATTCTGTATGGGAGAAGCAGGCTTAGATAAATGACTATGGCTGAACCCCTCTGTGTTTATACTGTGAAGAAAAAAATGATGAGATATGCTTCACTAGGTCTGCTCTAGGAGAGGTGAGGAGAATGGAGCTTGGTAGATTATGCCTATGGATGCCCTGGTCCCTTGCTCCAGCTCTCCTATCCTGTATCCTTGAAGAGCAGATCGACAGGGTAGCTGCAGCAACTGCTTGGCTGAGAACAAGGCCAGCCACTGAAAAGATCTAATTTCTGTAATCACATTGTTTCCTCTACCACAAATGCTTCTTCCATCCTCTACATAACAACTCTTATCCTTCCTTCAGGACACTACCTAAATATTAACTCCTCTTAAAAGCTCTCCCTCAGTCCTCCCATGAGGTGATCCGGTCTAGTATAGAAGGAAAAAAATCTCTCTCTCTCTCTCTCTCTGTGTGTGTGTGTGTGTGTGTGTGTGTGTGTGTGTGTGTGTGTGTGT
>NW_022438169.1:8529-17910 GCF_009761245.1 Sapajus apella | reverse complement strand
ATGTGGAAAGACACACACATGTGTGAACCAGGACACCTCTAACCTTGAACTGCTGATGACATGGGGCTTTGAGAAAAAATTGCCTAAACTACTGAGGACATAGATGCCACCAAGTGAGGTATGGGTTAAATCAAGCAGAGTAAGACCATGGGTGAGTAGAATGATTTGGAAATTGATTATTGCATTAACTCTGAGTGAATTTGGAACACTTGTCAGTCTCTTCAGTTATGTGTGTGTGATTTTCTAAGTACATAGCCAAATTCTCTTTCCTAAATAGGCACAGTCTCCAGAACATTACTGAATCTTCCTTTGATCATTTTACATTTTATAATATTTCTGAGTCATTATTTTAAACATCATTGCCTCTGCATAGGGGTTGTTAATATGGGATGTGAACACTGGATTGAATCTGCACAGGATTCATGCATCCCTGGAAGGTGATTTTTGGAGGGACTTAAACCTTGAGTGTGAACTAGTTTCTACTCTTTGTCTCCTTCTCATGAAATATGAGTATAGCAGCAACAACAGCAAAAATTAAGTTGAGGATTCTGGTCAGTTTGGGTTCATAAATGTATCAAAGTCTTGCCATATTTTACTTTAAATCAAAGTGAATGAAATTGAATCTATATCCCCTAGTCTAATTCCCTTTAGTGAGACTGCATTCTTTCAACAGCTATTAGAGAAACATTTGTTTGCTCACACACTTTCAAAGAGGTTTCTGGAGCTTACAATACACAGGCCATCATTTAAACTATAAGAATTCAGAAGCAGAAATTCTACTCACAATTGAACTTCGCTGAGTTGGCTGACACGGTGTTTTAAATTCTAATTCTACTCTAGAGCAAACCCAGATTGAAAAGCTGAGGACAAGTCATATGTATTGTTTGTACTGGGAGGCTGCATCATTAGCAGAGTCTGTGATACACAATGGCAAGTTCTGTTTAAGATGTTTCTGCTCCGGGAGTTTTTCCTAGCGTTCTTCCATTAGACGATATGTAGCAGTGTTCACAAACTCTGAGTGGCATTGACATTAATTTCTAGTAATGTTTAGAAACATTTGTAAAATTTCTAAACATTATTAGAAATTAACAATGGGGTCCCATCCTCCAGTATACAATGTGCATGCTAAGTCAATGACCATTATTTGATGCACTATCCCCCGAAGAAAAAAATATACGGGTCTCAGAATGAAGGCATGGAAGCCACAATGGCTCCTGTTACTATCATCCCCTGTAACCCACTTCTGGAATGCGTGCTTCCCATTTCCACAATTCTGGGCACCACAGGTGTAGAGAATTCTCCCACCAGCAGATAGAAAATACAGCTGCCCCTTCAACATTTTGTGCACCCTGTGTCCAGGGCCAACAACAACAACAACAAACAGAGTAGGGATAATTGCCATCCTGGAAAAGGTACATGGCCTAGTCATCAGGAGGAAAGCTGCTATTCCACATTGGAGAAGTGAGCAATCAGCTTAACTCCAAGGTGGTTGGCACACATTAGTATTCCATCATCTAATTTTAATCATAAACCCATAATTGTCATAGCCATAGCCTAAGAAAAGTAAACATGAACTTGGTCCCCACAGGAAGGAAGTTGTGGGCTACCCACAAAGTTAGCATCCTTCTACCATTGTAAGAACTAAGGTGAAGGGCTCTAGAATGAATCAGAGAGTTTAGCCTAGAGCTTTGCCTCCCCAGTAGCAGCTGGGGCTGCAATTTGTCCTACTAACCTTTTTCCCTTATAACCTTACAAGTTTCTCCAAAGAGAAAGTCCCATCAGAGTCCTAAAGGAGCCACCCTGAGAAATTATATGAGACAAAACGGCCACAGAAATATGGAGGAATTGTCATGAATGCTGCAGTGCCCAGATCTCTCTGCCCTATTCCCTTCAAGACTCAAGGACATATACCCCGAGCTGGGTATGACCTCGCTGAAAGAGATTACCTCTTCTCCAGTGAATCCCTACCCAAGTACTGGGGATAAACCACCAGCTCCTCTCCCCAAAGAGGAGCAACTCTGCAGGGCTACCCAAGCTTCAGGGCTCCCTTTGGAGTCAGCTGCATCCCTGTGGTGATGCATCACAGCCCCAATTCTTCCTCTGCCCAACCCTAATTCATTCCTTTCCCCACACCCCAAGTGCTGAGCCCAAGTCCACTCCCTAAGAAACGTCCTTCACACTCATTTCCATCTGAGTCTGTTCTCTGCGGTAGTCAATCGACAACAAATTTTAAGTATCCCTGGCATACTAACAGCAAAAAGTTAATATTGCTATTTTACTTGCACCATAATTTTTTATAGTTTTGCAGTATTTTTTCTCTTAGTGTCATCTAAGAGCAAAGAAAATTCTTCAATCAAATGTGTTAATACCCTAACAAGAGCTGTACTATACAAAGTTATTTTTAAATATATAAGACATCAGGCCGGGCGCGGTGGCTCACACCTGTAATCCCAGCACTTTGGGAGGCCGAGGCGGGTGGATCACGAGGTCAAGAGACCGAGACCATCCTGGTCAACATGGTGAAACCCCGTCTCTACTGAAAATACAAAAAATTAGCTGGGCATGGTGGCGCGCGCCTGTAATCCCAGCTACTCGGGAGGCTGAGGCAGGAGAATTGCCTGACCCCAGGAGGCGGAGGTTGCGGTGAGCCGAGATCGCGCCATTGCACTCCAGCCCGGGTAACAAGAGCGAAACTCTGTCTAAAAAAAAGAAAAAAAAGACATCTTTGATTCCTCCAATATAAATACATGTTTATCATGGCCAAACAATGTTAAGACAAACAGAAAAAAAGAAAATTTGATTATGGAATAAAATATTTGGGTATCTGAAGCATCGAAATGGCTAAAATGCTAATTGTACTTAATTGGCATGTAACCTGAGACTGATCCAATATATCAGAAATCAAGTGACTTCTACACTCTGATCACATTGTAATACCATTTATTAGTCTTTCTTCCATGTTTTCTTCTCCCTTTCTTTGCTCATCTCTTCATCTCTGGAATCTGTTTTTAAGCCTGAAATCCCAGTAGCTGTACTTTCCTACCCACTGTTATTTGTGTCTGAAACCTGTCTACCAACCTGGATGTGCCTGCCTCTTTATTAGCTATCTGCTGACTCGAGGCAGCTGCTGCCTTGTCCTGAAGTATCTAGCAGTGTCCAGTTTCTGCCTTGGACTCCTTGGCCTGGGTAAATTTTATTGCTTCTTAATGGAGAATGCAATGGAGTCACAGCTTACTCCTGGGTTAGGTTCTAACATTAGTCTATTCGGTGAAGAAAAAAGTAGAGATCACTGATAATACTCTTGCAAATCTTATCAGATAAGAAAATAGGAAATGTATCTCAAAAATGCCTCATTGCTGTTTCTTTTTTTTTTTTTCCAGCATTTGAATCAATCACTATGAAATGTTTGGTTTTCGTTTAAGGTAATACATTATTCAAATCAGTGCTGTGTTTACATACAAAACTTCCACTTAGCTTAGCAAGATGCTGACGCTTTAAAAGGCATGAGGGAAAGGCCGTTCCTGTTCATTGAAGGAACTCACTGGAAGATTCCCCTGCATGATTTAAAGGATTACTTTTCCTTCATCTTTTATTTTTGTTGGTTATTATACATAATTCTTTGTAATTTATTTGCCAATAATATTTGTATATTTTTATGGCATACATGTGATACCTTGATACATTCATGGAATGTGTAATGATCAAATCAGGTTATTGATCAGGTATTTAGGATATTCATCACCTCAAATATTTATCATGTATTTTTGTCGGGAACATTTCAAATCTTCTAGCTATTTTGAAATACATATTGTTAATTACAGTCACCCTAGTGTGCTATCGAACACAGGTATTTATTTCTTCTAACTAACGTTTGCAACCGTTGACTAACCTATCTTTATCCTCTCCAACACACATAAACCCATCCCAGCTTCTAGTAACCATCATTCTACACTCTACCTTCATGAGGTCAGCATTTTTTGGCTCCAACATATGAGCGAGAACATGTGTTACTTGTCAGGGTCTGCCTTATTTCTCTTACTTTAATGGCCTCCAGTTTCATCCATGTTGCTGCAAATGAAAAGATTTTTATTCTCTCTTATGACTGAACGGAATTCCCTTGAGTATACATACCACATTTTCTTTGCCATTCGTCTGTTGACGGACACAGAGGTTGGCTCGATATTCTAGCTATTGTGAACAGTGCTGCAATAAACCTGGGGTTGCAGGTCTCCCTTTGATATACTGATTCCCTTTTCTTTGGAGAAATACCCAGGAGTGGGATTTCTGGATCGTATGGTAGTTCATTTTTAGTTGTTTGAGAACTCTCTATACTGCTTACCTTCATAGCTGTACTAAATTACACTCCCATCAACAGTATGTAAGAGTTCCCTTTTCTCAGCATCCTTGCAAGCATTTATGGTAGTTTTAATAATAGCTCTCCTAACTGGGGAAGATGACAACCCTGATTATTAGTGACGCTGACGATATTTTTCATAGACCTGTTGGCCATGTATACTTTAATTCTTATGACTTAAAAACACACATACAATATAACCCAGTCAGTTAGGCATGGATATGATAACTATGAGATCGACTAACCCTGGGAAGTGGCAGGACCTGACCTATGCAAATGCCGTATCTTCCTGAACCCTTCCTCCAGAGCTACTTTCACGTGACTAACTCTGTTTCCACTCTTTCATACTCTTTCTGTTTACATATTTCCCCCCACTTTCATGCTCCTAACCACTCCATTTTAATCTCACTGCACGACTGATTTTCAGCTTTGCGAGTCTATGTGAGCACTGACTCCAAAAGGGACTTCCAATCTGTTTAGCTACTAGATGATGATACAGAATAGAGAAATAAACATAACATTGAATTCATATAACTGTATTAGCCTTTTACAAATCACATCAACCATGGCAATGAACTCTCACCATCCATCTTTTGGTTCAGTAATAGTATAAGCAAATCTATTCCTCTGGACAGATATTAAACATGAGAGAAATTAACAAAGCTGCACTAATACAATCACAATGTCAATAATTTATAATCTGAGAAAAGGAAATGGTAAACCACATTTTAATTATGTAGGTTCATCATGACACATTACTTCTGTGACATTTTAAAATGTGTTCACACAATAATTAATACAGACAAGAAGGTTGTAATAAATCATAACCAGATACATTATACCAGCACAATTTTCTCTCAGTGTATTTCTTCCTAGCCTACTGGACATTTGTAAGAATATCCCTGGGGTCAGGTATATTCATACTCATTCATTTACCAAGCTGTACAAGTCTTTTTAAATATATTACTTTAATATGTTACCAATGAGAGAACAAGTTAGTCAGTAAACAAATAAATGGCTGAAAATATTACTGTGCATTCATGGACTTCATATTTGCTTCCAGGTTGCAATACATGGAAAGGTAGAGAGTAACTTAGAATTAAAACCTGTTAAATTCAGGAATATGCTGGATAATTTTAAAAGTTGGAACAGCTATAAAGCTGTAAAACCATGTTTCATTTGGGAAAAATAAAAGTTCCTAATAAGAGCATTAAAAATGTGAAGATGAATTTCTATCACTTGTGTTTTGACAGATCTTAAATCCATTACTGTCAATGTGCTTTCTTTTGGCAACAGTTCTAGTGATGAATCTAGGTTTAAACACATAAGACATGCTCGACCCTTTGACATTGTGGTCATCATGTTTCTTTACCAAGTTGGACACTTGAAAAGAAATGCTATTTAACCAGTTGTCTATGTTTAAAAAAAAAAAAAAAAAAAAAAAGCTAATAAACAAAAATGCTCTTAAAAAGGGACTCCCACATGCATTAGCATACATTAGCATATCTGATCATCTAAAGACAATTTATTTTGGACAGATATTATCCCAATTTATAGTTGAAGATACTAATATCAGAGAGGTTTGGATTTGCCCAAGGTCACAAAGTTTCAATTCTGAAAAGCTTCCAATACCATGTTTAGCTTTTATACCACCATACAACTGCTACAATGGAGCAAATGCACTTTGTTTACACTGGTATCACTAAGCCATGGAGCAGTTTCTCACATCGAGTAGTTTAATGAATCTTTTGTAAATGAAAGACCAGAGAAATCATTGAATGTCTGAGTCACTGTTGGGTTCGGTAAGAGAGGTGATTTAGCTACCCTTTGGCAGGAAATGAATCCTTGCAGCTCATTACAGTGACAGCTACAGCTCTAGAGATCTCATAAATTTTGAAGATTCCTAAAACATAAACACCTGAACTCCCAGTTGTAAGCTTTATTTAGAAATTTCCACCTCTTCTATGTGAGTCAAGTTAAGTTGGATATAACTATGAGATGTTTCGCTTAAGCCTCATGGTAACCCCAAGGCAAACACCTATACTAGATACAAAATAGAGAAAAAAAAAATACTCAAAGCATACTACTACAGAAAATTACATAATTACAAAGAAAGACTGCAAGAAGGCAAGAAAGGAACAATCTATGAAATATCCAGACAACAATAAATAAAATATCTATAGTAAATCTTTACCGATCAATAATTAATCTAAATGTAAATGGTCTAAAATTAATAAAACATACAGAGCAGCTACATAAATTTAAAACAGACCCAACTACATGCTGCCTAAAAGAGGCTCATTTCGCTTGTAAAGAATCACAGAGACTGAAAATGAAATGATGAAAATAGATATCCCATACAAATAGAAATCAAAATAAAGAGGGAGCAGCTGTTTACCAGATAAAATAGCCTTTATATTCAAAAGTGTAAAAAGAGAAAACACAACAATTCCCATACAAATGGAAACCAAAATGGAGCAGGAGTAGCTATTTATCAGATAAAATAGCCTTTATATTCAAAACTGTAAAAAAAGAAAATATAATAATTACAAATACATATGCACCACCCAACATCAGAGCACCTAAATGTATAAAGCAAATATTAACAGATATGAAGGGAGAGATAGACAGCAATCCAATAATTGAAGGAGATTTCAATACCACACTTTCAGCAATAGGATGATGATCCAGGAGAAAATTAATAAGAAAATGTTGGACTTCACCTATACTTTTTTGTTCACCTATACTTTCAATCAAATGGGTCTAAGAGATATATGTCGAACATTCACAGGATGCATATTCTCCTCAAGCCCACATGAAATATTCTCCAGTATAGATCATATGTTAGATCACGAAACAAGATTAACAAATTTAAGATTAAAAATATATCCAAATCTTTTCTGATTATAATGGTATAAAAGTAGAAATTAATAACAGGAAAAAAAGACCTGGAATATTCTCAAATATAAGAAATCAAAAACCATGCATCTGACCAGCCAATGTGCCAAAACAAAAGGAAATCACAAGAAAAATTTATAAATATATAGAGATAAAAATGGAAACAAAGCATACCAAAACTTATGGGACACAGCAGAAGCAGCTGTAAAAGCAAAGTTTATGGCAATAAACCTGTACATCTAAAAGAACAAAGATCACAAATAAACACCTCAACATTACACCAAAAGGAACTAGAAAAAGAAGAACAAACTAAGCCCAAACGTGGCAGAAGGAAGGAAACAATAAGGATCAGGGCAGAAATATATCAAATGAGAATAGAAAAAGTATAGGAAAAATATCAATCAAATAAAGAAGTGGGGTTTTTTGTTTTGTTTTGTTTTTTGCAAAAATAAACAAAAGTGAAAAATCCTTAGCTACACCAACTAAGGCAGACAGAAGATTCAAATAAATGAAATCACAGGCCAGGCGCTGTGGCTCACGCCTGTAATCCCAGCACTTTGGAGGCGGAGGTGGGCGATCATGAGGTCAGGAGATCAAGACAATCCTGGCTAACACGGTGAAACCCCACCACTACTAAAAATAAAAATACTTAGCCAGGTGTAGTGGCGCACCCCTGTAGTTCCAGCTACTCAGGATGGTGAGACAGGAGAACTGCCTCAGCCTGGGAGGTGGAGGTTGCAGTGAGCCGAGATGGCGCCACGGCACTCCAACTTGGGCAACAAAGCGAGACTCTGTCTCAGAAAAAAAAAAAGAAAAAACAAGAAAAGAAATAAACAGATTAGAGAGGAGACCTTACAGCAGATGCCTGAGAAATGAAAAGGATCATAAGGGACTATTATAAACAGTCGTAAGCCAACATTAAATAACCTAGAGAAAATACATAAGTTTCTAGCAACACACAACCTAGTAAGATCCAATCAAGAAGCAACAAAAACGTTCAACAAACCATTAACAAACAAAGTTGAAGTAGCAACCACTTACTGATTAGGAGATCCTTTCCCCATTGCTTGTTTTTGTCAGGGCTGTCAAAGATCAGATGGTTGTAGATGTGTGGTGTTATTTCTGAGGCCTCACTTCTCCATGAGTCGGTGGGCCTATTCTGGCAAGAGTACCATGCTCTTTTGGTTACTGTAGCCTTGCAGTACAGTGTCAAGTCAGGTAGCATGATGCCTCCAGCTTTGTTCTTTTTGCTTAAGATTATCTTGACTATACAGGATCTTCTTTGATTCTACATGAAATTTAAAATAGTTTTTTTTTGCTAATCCTGTGAAAAATATCTATGGTAGTTTGATGGGAATAGCATTGAATCCAAAAATTACTTTCAGCAGTATGGCATATTTATGATATTGATTTCTCCTATCCATGAGGATAGAATGTTTCCTTGTTTGGTGTCCTCTCTTATTTCCTTGAGCAGCCATTTGTAGTTGTCCTTGAAGAGGTCCTTCACATCCCTAGTGAGCTGTATTCCTAGGTATTCTCTTTGTAGCAATTATGAATGGGCATTCATTCAAGATTTGGCTCTCTGCTTGCCTATCATTGGTATAAAAGAAAGCTTGTGATTTTTGTACATTGACTTTGTATCCTGAGACTTTGCTGAAGTTGTTTATCAGATCAAGAAGTTTTGGGGCTGAGACAATGGAGTTTTCTAAATATAAAATCATGTCATCTGCAAACAGAGACAACTTGACTTCCTCTCTTCCTATTTAAATACCCTTTATTTCTTTCTCTTGCCTGATATTGCCCTGGACAGAACTTCCAATACTATGTTGAATAGGAATGGTAAGAGAGGGCATCCTTGTCTTGTACCAGTTTTCAAAAGAAATGCTTCCAGCTTTTGCCCATTCAATATGATTTTGGCTGTAGGTTTGCCATAAATAGCTCTTATTATTTTGAGATATGTTCCATGCAAAGACACACAAAAGCTCTAAACCAAGGGTTGGAGGAAAATTTACAAAGCAAATAGAAAGCCAAAAAAAAAAAAAAGTAGGGGTTGCAATTTCTAATCTCTGACAAAACAGACTCTGTGTGTGTGTGTGTGTGTGTGTGTGTGTGTGTGTGTGTGTGTGTGT
>NW_022438169.1:7413-8519 GCF_009761245.1 Sapajus apella | reverse complement strand
TGTGTGTGTGTGTGTGTGTGTGTGTGTGTGTGTGTGTGTGTGTGTGTAGACAAGCCAAAATGTGCTGATCCTCCCAGCAATAATGATTTGGTGTCTGTGAAGTGTCACATACCATGTAAAAGTGATCTACACATAGCTTCATTTATTCCTCACACCACTGCTATGAGCTGGGCACAATCTGCATTTTACAGATAAAGAAACTGAAGAACAGAGAGGCTAGGCACTTTGCTCATAGTCACATGGCAAGGTTAGTGGCAGATAAAGGGCTCAAATTCAGGTTGACAGGGCAGCTCAGCAATATTGCCTCAAAAATCCCAAACTGTGAACATAAAACATTTCAAAACAAGCTTCATGTGGGCCATGAAAACAAGGAAAACTTTCCAATCTGCCCCACTTTAAAAAGAAGAGTTTACAAGCAGAGCACAGGCCAGGCACAGTGGCTAATGCCAGTAATCCCAGCACTCTGGGAGCCTGAGGCCGTCGGATCATGAGGTCAAGAGATTGAGACCATCCTGGCCAACATTGTGAAAACCCATCTCTACTAAAAATACTTCTTTAAAAAATTAGCTGGGTGTGGTGGCCTGTGCCTGTATTCCCAGCTACTCAGGAGGCTGAGGCAGGAGAATCGCTTGAACCCGGGAGGTGGAGGTTGCAGTGAGCCAAGATCACACCACTGAAGTCCAGCCTGGCAACAGAGTGAGACTCTGTCTCAAAAAAACAAACAAACAAAAAGTAGAGCACACACAAAACACAACACTTAATGCTGCAGAGGATGTTCTTAAGTCCACCAATATCACCACACATTCTGTGCAATCAAGAAATTTACTTGGATGGGGGTGGGGTGGGCTCCCGTGTGTAATTCCAGCCCTTTGTGGGGCCAACGCCGGTGGATTACCTGAGGTCAGGAGTCTGAGACCAGCCTGGTCAACATGGCCAAACCCCATTTATATCAGAAATAAAAAAACTTAGCCTGGCATGGTGGCACACTCCTGTAATCCCAGCAACTCGAGAGGCTGAGCCAGAGAATCGCTTGAACCTGGGAGGGGGAGGTTGAATTGAGCTTAGATTTTGCCACTGTACTCCAGCATGGGAGACACAGTGAGACT
>NW_022438169.1:0-7313 GCF_009761245.1 Sapajus apella | reverse complement strand
AAAAAAAAAAAAAAAAAAAAAAAATTAGGAGGGGGCGATGGGTGCGGAGACTCACACCTGTAATCTCAGTACTTTGGGAGGCCTATGTGGGTGGATCACCAGAGGTCAGGACTTCCAGACCAGCCTAGCCAACGAGAAGAAACCTAGTTTCTACTAAAAATACAAATATATAAATACATATATACACACGTATATATGTATATATATATTTTAGCCGGACAGTGCCACCGCTATCCCATTCCTCCCCAATTTTTGTTGATGTCTCTTCCTCCTTTTTTTTTTTTTTTGGAGATGGAGTCTTGCTCTGTGGAGCCTCCCAGGCTGGAGTGCAGTGGTGTGATCTCAGCTCACTGCAACCTCTACCTCCTGGGTTTAAGCAATTCTTCTGCCTCAACCTCACAAGTAGCTGGGACTACAGGCATGCACCACAATGCCTGGCTAATTTTTGTATTTTTAGTAGGGATGGGGTTTCACCATGTTGGCCAGGATGGTCTCAAACTCCTGACCTCCAGTCATCCATTTGCCTTGGGCTCCCAAACTGCTAGGATGACAGGAGTAAGCCACCATGCCTGGCTTTTTCTTTTCTTTTCTTTTCTTTTTTTGAGATGGGGCCTTCCTGTGTTTCCCAGGTAGGCCCTCAAGCAATCCTCCCACCTTAGCCTTCTGAGTTGCTGAGGTTATAGGTGAGTGCCACCTTGCCTGACACTTGAAGCATGATTTTGTCACCGCAGACCCCTCTCATTCCCTTTCATAGGAAGTCACTGAGCACCAGAGAAGCTTGAGCCAAGAACTAGGGACACCGATATTTGAACTCATTTCTGTTGAGTGCCAAATTTCTCTGTGCCTCCTTCTGGGAAAATTGGAGGTGGCAAGATACAGTGGCTCACACATATAATCCCAGCACTTTAGGAGGCGTAGGTGGGTGGATCACCTGAGGCCATTGCACTCCAGCCTGGACAACAAGAGTGAAACTGTGTCTCAAAAAAACAAAGAAAGAAGGGAAGAGAGAGAGAGAGGGAGAGAAAGAAAGGGATAGAAAAAGAAAGGAAAGAAAGAAAAGGAAGAAAGAAAAAGAAAATCAGAGGCTTTGGTCCATTTGTCTCCCACTCTCTGGAGTATTTGTGTCCCTGCTTGAATGTGATCTCCTTGAGGCAAAGTCTGGGTCCCCTTAGTCTTGCGTGCCCACCCTGGCCTGCCTGTCCCACACTAGCTGCTCAGTGAAGGCTGGCCCAGGTAGGGTATCGGTTTGAGGCATCCCAAGACTTGGAGTTGTAGAAGATGTGAGTGGGAAGCCTTGAAATGCTCTGCCCATCAGGAAATGTGTCTATCCCGGAGTTCAGCCAAGAAGCTGTGCTCCCTCCAATGCCAGTGCTCAGAGCTCCCCTACCCAGGGTGGAACCTTGGATGGCCAATTACGTTGGCTCAATATTTGCCTTGAGTAGCTCGGTGCAGTGGCTCCAGCCACTGTCGGATCTGTAAGCCCAGCACTTGGAGAGGCTGAGGCAGAAGAATAGTTTGAGGCCAGGAGTTCAAGACCAGCTGGGCAACATAGTGAGACCCCATCTTTACAAAATATTTTAAAAGGAGCCAAGAAGTTGAGGTGGGAGGATTGCTTGAGTCCAGGAGTTTGATGCTAGAGTGAGGTGGTATTGTGCCACTACACTCCAGCCTGGGTGGCAGAGCAAGACCCTATCTCAAAAAACAAAAACAAAACAAAACAAAAAACCCCCAAAACCAAAAAACAACAACAAAAGTTTTTGCCTAGAAACTGAAGCCTAAGGAGGAGAATGGGGTGCCCACAATGACAAATAAGAAAACTGAGCTCAGGGTAGAAAGAGACCAAGAAATTGACTCGTGTGAAAAAGGCAAAGCTATTCATGCAGCGTTTATTCACTCCTTCATTCATTTGTCACCTAGTCTCCAGCATGGACTGACTATGCCCTCAGGCCCAGCCCTGTGCTGGGGGAACAGCAGGGAATCAGGCCCAGCTCCTGCCTTAGGGAGCTCACGGTGGGCTGCAGGGACAGGCGTGAAAGCACTGAGGGACATGAGGATGTGCCTGGGGCAGTGGCACTGGGGTGTGGGCACCCAGAGTGGGTCCTCATGGCCTCAGCCTGGGTAACCCCTACAACCCTTAAAAGCAGGACCTAGGGTCAGGACTTTTGAGCAGGAGGATTCTTCGGGGAAGTGGATCCAGGGAGCCGACTGAGGGACGGGGAGGGTAAAGGAGGAGAGAGAAAAGCAAGAACGAGGTGTGCCACAGAGATGGCCACACTAAGGGCAGCCAAGGCCTAAACCAAAGGGATTGTAACTGCCCAACAGGTTCATTTAGCCTGCTGCCTAGACAGAGCCGACTTATCAGGACATGGGACTTGCAATGGAGGAGTAATTCATGCAGAGCCAGTTACGTGGGAGACTGGAGTTTGTTTTAAATTTAAGTTGTACTTTGTCACCCAGGCTGGAGTGCAGTGGCATGATCTCTGCTCAATGCAACCTCTGCCTCCGAGGTTCAAGAGACTCTCCTGCCTCAGCCTTCTGAGTAGCTGGGGTTAAAGGTGGGCACCACCATGCCCAGCTAATTTTTGTATTTTTTTTTCTGAGATGGAGTTTCACTCTTGTTGCCCAGGCTGGAGTGAAATGGCACGATCTCCGCTTACTGCAACCTCTGCCTCCCGGGCTCAAGTGATTCTCCCACCGCCGGCTAATTTGGGATTTTTAGTAGAGACAGGGCTTCTCCATGTTGGTCAGGGTAGTCTTGAACTCCTGATACCAGGTGATCCACCCTCCTCGGCCCCCCTAAGTGCTGGAATTATAGGTGTGAGCCATCGTGCCACCCTGGAGTTTGATTATTACAAGTCAGTCTCCTAGAGCAGAAGATTCAGGGATTAGCGTTTTTAAGGATGACTTAGTGAGTGGAGGGGGCCAGCGAGTCGGGAATGATGATTGTTGGGTCGGAGATGAAGTCATAGGGAATAGAAGCTGTCCTCGAGTTGAGTCAGTTCCTGGGTGGGGCCCACAAAATCGGGTGTGCCAGCTTATCCCTCCGGGTCATGCCAGCTGTTCCATCGAGTTCAGGGCCTGCAAAATATCTCAAGCACTGATTTTACCTTTTACCTTTTACCTTGATGTTATCCCCAGGAGCAATTTGGGGAGGGTTGGAATCTTGTAGCCTCCAGCGGCATGAGCCCATTAGAAACCACAGTACCTAATCTTTTGGCTGATTTGTTAGTTCTAAAAAGGCAGTCTAGTCCCCAGGCAAGAAGGTGGTTTGTTTCAGGAAAGGGCTGTTAACATCTTTGTTTCAAATTGTAAACTATTAACTAGGTTCTTCCCAAAGTTAGTTTGGCCTACGCCCAGGAATAAACAAGGACAGCTTGGAGGTTAGAAACATGATGATGGAGTCAGTTAGGTCAAATCTCTTTCACGGTCTCACTTATAATTTTGCAGTGGCGATTTCAGAATTCCCAGGGACTCATCTAGAAATGTATTATAGGCCAGGTGGGGTGGCTCACACCTGTAATCTCAGAACTTTGAGAAGCTGAGTCATGAGGATCACTTGAGGCCAGAAGTTCGAGACCAGCCTAGGCAACATGGAGACTCCAGCTTTTATATTAAAAAAGAAAAAAAAAAAAATTGTATCATAATTGTCTGCCAGAGCAATGAATGGGAGAATCACTTAGACCCAGTTTCCTGTCTCCCATTCATCGCTGGTTTCTCTTGGAGGAGCGCAGGACATGAGGGAAGCATGAATCATGTCAAAGCCTGCCTGGACTGTTTGCCAGGGCCGTAGCTGGAATCTGATCCAATGCTGAGACTATGTGAGGCAGAAGACAGAAACTGGCCAGCCTCTTCCCCAGAGGTGGCAGTGGGGTCAAGGAAAATGCTCCAGACTAGATGTCTCAGCTGAACCTTCTCAAGTGGTTGGGGCGGAATGTGGTGGTGGCTCAGGCCTGTGATCCCAGCACTTTTGGAGGCCGAGGCGAGTGCATCCCTTGAGGTCAGGAGTTTCAGATCAGCTTGGCCAACATGGCAAAACGCTGTCTCTACTAAAAATAGAAAAATTAGCTGGGGGTGGTGTTGCATGTTTGTAATCCCAGCTACTCGGGAGGCTGAGGCAGGAAAACTGCTTGAAATGGGGAGGTGGAGACTGCAGTGAACCCAAGATCGCACCACTGCACTGCAGCCTGGGGGATCGGGGAGGGGAGTAACTCTGTCTCATAAATAAATAAATTAAATAAAGTAAAGTAAAGTAAAGTAGGCTGGGCATCGTGGCCTCACCCTTGTAATCCCAGAACTTTGGGAGGCAGAGGCGGGTGGATCACGAGGTCAGGAGTTAACGACCTGCCTGGCCAAGATGGTGAAACCCCACGTCTACTAAAAATACAAAAGATCATCCAGACACGGTGGTGGGTGCCTGTAATCCCAGCTTCTCGGGAGGCTGAGGGGGAGAATTGCTTGAACCCGGGAGACAGAGGTTGCGGTTAGCTATATCGCACCACTACACTCCAACCTGGGCAACAGAGAGAGACTCCGTCTCAAAACAAAATAAACAAGAAATAAAGTAGATGTAGAGGCTGGGCATGTGTGGTGGCCCATACCTGTAATCTCAGCACTTTGGGAGGCTTAGATGGGAGGATTGCTGAAGCCCAGGAGTTAGAGACCAGCCTGGGCAACATAGAGAGACCCTGTCTCTACCCCGCGCCCCCCTCCCCGACCGCCACACACACGCAAATTGAAAACGTAGCCGGGTGTGGCGATGCCTACCTTCTGGGGAGGCTGAGATGGGAGGCTTGCTTGAGCCCAGGAATTTGAGGCTCAAATTGACTGCACACTGTACTCCAGCCTGTGTGACTACACCAGACACTTTCTCAAACAATAAAACAAGTAAATAAATAAAGCAGGAGGATGATAGTGAGATGTGGAGAGAAGGCTTGTTTGGCAGAGACCCAAGAAGGCAAAGCCCAAGAGACATGAAAAAGCCAGTGTGCAAGAGAAGATTCCTAGAACACTATGTCAGGGAAAACTGGTGCAGGACTCCACTGGTGGACAACCTGGGCATGAATCTCCTCCCAGGAAAATAAATGACATTTTCTTCTTCCGGCTTGTGTCAGATGGAAGAAAGCATTTTCTTCTTTTCCTTTCCTTGTTATTTTCCTTTTCTTTTTTCTTTTTGAGGCCAAGATTTGCTCCCGTTGCCCAGTCCGAAGTGCAATGGCGAGATCTCGGCTGACTGCAACCTGCTCCTCCCGGGTTCAAGCAATTTTCTTGCCTTAGCCTCCTGAGTAGCTGGGATTGCAGGCACCCACGCCCTCACCCAGCTAATTTTGTATTTTTATTTATTTATTTATTTATTTGCTAGACTCGCATTTCACCGTGTTGGTCAGGCTGCTCTTGAACTCCTGACCTGAAGTGATCCCCCGCTGCCTCGGCTTCCCAAAGTGCTGGGATTACAGGCATAAGTCACCGTGCCCAGCCAGCATTTTCTTATAGTAAAGAAAGTGAAACCATGAACTGGTTATTGAAAGAGAAAAGAAAGATGGAGAGTGACTCTCGGCAGGAAAAAGAAGAAAAGCAAAAGGAAACAAAAGCTTTCAGCTATCTGGCTTGTACTGGTGTTTACAATATTTGCTGGTGTCTTGCTTAGATTGGTGACATGTGGCTGAGAGGAATCTGTGTCACTTTTTTCTTTCTTTTTTTTTTTTTTTTTTGAGACAGTCTCACTGTGTTGCCCAGGCTGGAGTGCAGTGGCATGATCTCAGCTCACACAACCTCTGCCTCTCAGGTTCAAGCAATTCTCCTGCCTCAGCCTCCAGAGTAGCTGGGATTATAGGTGCACACCACCACACCTGGCTAATTTTGGTATTTTTAGTAGAGATGGGGTTTCACCATGTTGGCCAGGCTGTTCTCAAACTCCTGATCTCAGGTGATCCACAGGCCTCAGCCTCCCAAAGTGCTGGGATTACAGGTGTGAGCCACTGTGCCTGGCCACCTGTGTCACTTTTTACCAGAAACTTTCAGAGTCAGCAAGTGGCCAGGTGTCTCTTCTTTTTGTCACAGAACTCTTGATGTTTCCAATGAAGACAAATCCGTTAGGCTGTTGTGGATGTGTCATGTGGGGCAGAAATCAACCTTGGCTGTTGTAAGCTATTGAGAACGGGGGTTGCGCCAGGTGCAATGGCTCACGCCTGTAATCCCAGCACTTTTGTTATATCCCAGCCAGTCAAGGAATGCACCACCCTCTGAGATTGAATTAGGAGTCCTTTATTTTAGCTGGTGACTGAGAGGTGGCTAATGCACAAAATTCTCCTGGCCCCTAAGAAAAAGATAGGTGGTCTTATATAAGCTAGTTTTCAAAGGGAGAGGGAATCTAGCTGAAGCAAGCTTTTCACAGAAGCAGAGTAAGCAAAAAGTTAAAAGATAAACTAGGACATGAGAAATAAAGCAGTGCCAGGAGCAAGGGGTAAAGCTGTCATGAAAGACATACAACTTATAGATAACTGGGGCTCTGGGTGCTCAACAGCACCTGCATTCCCAGGCTCTGCTGGTACCACTTAACTCAGCCTCTTATCAACAAACGCATTTCTGGAGGTGTCCAGTGTCAGCCTGTCCGAGCTACATACTGCAGTTACATACTGAATGGTGGGAAAATAACCAAAATGAAGAAGGTAAGATGGAGTCTGCCCGGCTCAAGTAGTTAACATGAAGCCTGAACAGCTCTCAGTCTGAGAAAGAGAGAGTCAGTTTTAGATGACAAAAAGCAGGTTATCACACTTGGGGAGGCCGAGGCTAGAGGATCATTTTAGGCCAGGAGTTCAAGGCCATTCTGGCTAACACGGTGAAACTCTGTCTCTACTAAAAATACAAAATTTACCTGGGTGTGGAGAGTCGTGCCTGTAATCCCAGCTACTCAGGAGACTGAGACAGGAAAATTGCTTGATCCGGGAGATGGAGATGGCAGTGAGCCATTGCCGCACCACTGCACTCCAGCCTGAGTGACAGAGTGCTCCATCCCTAAAAAACAAAAAACAAACAGATAAAAGAGAGAATGGAGGTTGCTTGCTATTGCCTCATAATCTTGTTTATCCTGATTGATGTGTTACAGGAACAGCTTCCTGAGACACAGTTTACTGGCCATGAATTGCCTCCAAACCCCAAAGAGCAGGCTTCTCAGGAGGAGGCTCAGTGTAGAATCTCTTTCCAAGGTAGACCCTGGTTCAAGTTCCAGCTACAAACCCTCACCACCTGTGAGACCTTGGGCAGTTCACATCCCCTCTCTGCGACTCAGTCTGCTCAGTTGTAAAATAGGTTAAATA
>NW_022438168.1:0-17921 GCF_009761245.1 Sapajus apella | reverse complement strand
GGGCAATGTGAAGAAATGTTAAATCCTGGGAAGTAGAAGAAAGTCAACCACTTTTGATCAGATGACTCTCCAATTCTTTCTCTTACTCTGGTACAGACTTTGAGCTTTCAGTTGTGTATCTGTAAACACGGAAATTCTAGGGTCTGGGAATTAGTACAAGGATTCGTATGCCCAAAATGTAGTTTAATAAAGGCTAATTTTCTTGCCCTCTGCTAAAAGGCAAATGATATCCAAAAGAGTGGCCCAGATGTGTGCAGTGTGTATGTGAAGGAAGTGGAAAAAGGAGCTAGGAAATCTTACTTTGTGGCCTAATGATGGTGCTGGAGAATGAGATTTGTGGGATGCTTTTATGGCTATGAGACTCAAGGCTTGCTTTCTGACTACCAGCTGATGGAGCTGCCTTCTTCTCTTCCAGCTGCATCCCTGAATCACTGCAGGGCCATAGGCTTGGGGCTTGCCAAAGCTGGGGAGCCTGGCACAGTGCTGCTGGTATTCCATGTCTTAGAGATGACTATTGCAACAGCTTTAGGGTTGCACACTGGCATCTAAATACAAAGATGAAATGCTGAGTGCACCTTTGGAAAGAGATCAGAAAGGCTGGTAAAAGGCTTGTTCTTCTACTATTTTATGATGGAACCAAACATTATGTTCGAGTCACATACCAAATGTTATTATGGAAAAAAAAGGAGCATTAAGCCACAGGGGGCCCTCGGTCTCTCAGAAGTGTCCTCATCTTGTCAAAGCTAAACTGGGACTTTTGACTATGAGCCAAGACTTGTCATCAGAAAAGCAGAAAGCCTTGCTCCAACATTCTTTAATTAAAATGTTAAAGACAGGCCTATATTGTCAACTTAAATACAGAGATTGTAGCATTATTTAATGAAGAAGACAATTGTATTAACCTCTCTCTCTCTCTCTCTCTCTCTCTCCTCTCTTTCTCTCTCTCTCTCTCTCTCTCTTTGTGTGTGTGTGTGTGTGTGTGTGTGTGTGTGTGTGTGCATGAGTGTGTTTAGAGGAAGGAGAGAATACTCCTAATGGCAAAATCACAGACTAACAGATTTCCTTTCCACTGTTTCCCTTCAAAATAGATTAAGCTGCTATAGTTTAGGAAAAAATAAAATCATGATACAGCAATGAACAGAAACCAGAAATTAAATGCCCCATAGTTGAGTATACAAGAAGGCAGTAGAACTTTAAAAAATATGGTTATTTTGATGTGAGGAGAAAAAATACTTAGGATTTACTGATTTTCTTCTGATTTCAGTGTTGCTAATACCAAGTAGATATCTAGATGACCTGGGGTTTGCTGTCTAGCAAATGTAGACTCGTTATTTATAATCTACTCAAAGTAGGATTATGGAGAAATCTGGCTTTGTGAAACTTGCAATAATAATAGTAATTTGAAGAAGAGGTAGATAAGGCAAACAGTAAGGGAGAGAAAGAGAAGAAGCAGAAACACAGGAAGATCCACCAACAGTTATTGTGCAATTACTAAGTAGCAGACACTCTGGCAAGTGAATTACAGCAAAGATTGTCTCATGTCAAACTCACCCCAAATGTATGAGGCAGATGCTGTTATTAATTCCCTTAAAGAGCTGATGAAACAGATATACACAGAGGCTAAATAACCTTAAGAGATGAGCCATGCATGCCCACCCCAGAGTCCATGCTCTAAAACATTATTTTGCTGCCTCTGCAGGCAAGACAGAGGCTTACTGGCTGTCATTTTTCTGACCAGAGCCCACCTGGCTAAGCAGTCAGTACTGAATCCATTACTTGATACATTTTACCTTTGCCTCCAAAGAGTTTAATAAGGATGCTGTGTGATCTGGCCCTACCCTACCTTTCTGTCTCTTTCCTTCCACGCTTTCCCGCCTATACTCACTGTCCCCATTGCTTTTAGTGCTAAGGAATCTCTACCCTCCATAAGCTGTGCTCTTTATAAACTTACATGTTTTTACACAAACATTCCTCTTCCTTAAATTCTTCATTCACTCTATGTAATATCAACTCATCCCTCACGACCAAGGTCTAATGTCATCTCCTCCATGAAGTCTCCCTTGATTCTTTCAAGGAAGTTAATAGCTTTCTTCTCCGTTTCCCAACTGTACTCTGTGCATACGTCAAATATAGTCTTAGGGCCTGCAGTGTAATTTTCCTGTCTTTATTTATTTCCCTTTGTCACAGAGTACTTTTGACAGGCAGTGACTATACCCTCATCTCGGAACTCTTACTATGTGTTACTGAACAGATTACTGCCTTTGTCCCTGCAGAACAGACATACTCCGAGCTGCCACACATGGCTTTGCAGGTTCACACTGCACAATTCCAGAAGCTGCCATCCGTAATAATACAACATGAATGGCTCCCCTGGAGTCACAGTGCACTCTCTGTCCATCCAGACATAACAGCCCGGTATCCACAATAAGATATTTAAAAATAGAGATGCGTACGATACAAATAGACTAAGAGCTGTGGAACAGGGCAGGTACTATATATAAATAACAGATCAGAGTGACACAATTTTGAATTTCAGTCCAAATCTTTTTGTGATGAGTTTTGTCCCAGTTTGAATAAAACACTGGCCCCGTAAAGAGGGAGGTCGGTTCATAACTGACCCAGGTCATCATCAAACATCTCCTAAATGTAATATGCTCCAGAAAAAAATGTAGTGAATTCTTTCTTATTTATTTATTTATTTATTTATTTATTTATTTAGAGATGGAGTCTTGCTCTGTTGCCAGGTTGGATCGCTGATGCAATCTCGGGTCACTGCAACCTCCGTCTCCCGGGTTCCCATGATTCACCTGCCACAGCCTCCCGAGTAGCTGGAACTATAGGTGCTTCCCACCATGCCAAGCTAATTTTTGTATCTTTAGTAGGGAAGGGGTTTCACCATGTTGACCAGGCTGGTCTTGAACTCTTAACCTCAGGTGATCTGCCCACTTCAGCCTCCCAAAGTGCTGGGATTACAGGCGTGAGACACTGTGCCAGGCCTGGATTCTGTTTCTAATACTATGTCTAACATGGCTCAACAGACTAGTTTCATCATAAATATATGGAAACATGACCCTGTCAA
Organism: Sapajus apella; assembly: GCF_009761245.1. NCBI lineage: Eukaryota > Metazoa > Chordata > Mammalia > Primates > Cebidae > Sapajus > Sapajus apella. Next base: position 14,842 of record NW_022438168.1, on the reverse strand, counting down.
GAGATTAGATGCTGATTTAGAAACAAATTACTATCTAGGAAAAAGACATTCACAGCCCTTCTAATCACCACAGAGAACTGAGTTCTTTGGGCTGCAGTGGGGGTGATCCACCTGTGGGAGTCCCTGGGCACAGCTGTAGGGCAGGGACATGAAGATTATTCACACTTCATCAAGCAAAACTTCAAACCCTAGGAAGAGGCAAAAGTGCATATGCTAAGCAAGGGAGAAAACAATCCAAACTGTGTGCAAAACATAAATAAAATTGGCTTTCCGGTTTTAACCTTGCCTCGCCAGGCTGTCATCTTAAGGCCTGATGATCAGCAGGTCGTCTCTTTTGCTCAGGTCCATTCCTATTGAAGGTTCTGTCTGTGGGATATCCTCTTGGAGCCTTTTAGGCCGTACCAGGCCAACTGAAGGGCTAATGATTGGAAGCTGCTTTTAATTTCCTCCCAGCTTCCCTTTTGTTATCTTGCTGCCTGCCATCTCTCAGATGCTTGTACTTGATGGATGCTGTGGAGATAAAGCTAAGGGTAATTTCTTGCCTACCATGCTTTTCTTTTGATCTTTTGTGGTTTTATTTTTGCACTTTGGAGTGCAGTACTCCTACTGTGCAGCCAGATGTGCCCAGATCCTATTGAGATACAGCTCAGAGCACACAGACCACAGCAAGACTGTTCCGAGATGGCTGGAATCATTTGTGTCCTGAATCCAAGACGGGGATGGGGAGGGGGAAGGGAAGGAGGGTGGCAGTAGGGGATGAGGCGAGGGGACAGGAAGTACGTATGAGGCTTAAGATGAGAAGGCATTGGAGGAGGGGCACTAGAGAAAGGCCCTGGAGTGATGGGATGCTTGGCTGCCTCCTCTACTCACAGGGTTAGGCAGTGTATTTCAGGGGACTGGAATGCATTCTATGTTGGTTACATAGAAAACAAATCACAGCTACTGTACGAAATTCCACATTTGCAGTGCACAGCTATAAATAATGGTAATTATGCTGCTGCTTCTCCAGCATCTTGCATGCTGACCCTGAGCAGGCCACCGGAGCTAGCCTATTTGAACTAAAAATTCCCTTTAGACCTTTTCTTCTCTGGTCACTGGCATCTTTCAAGTGACTGATTATGAGACAAACAGTCATGCAGGCCTTGGTCATTGTGAAGCTGCGATAATATAATACAGCTGGGCTCCTGCTGCTCATGGATTCAGTCACAGGTAGTTCTGACCTGCAGCTTCAAAGGCACGAAAACAGTTCCACAACCTCCTACCAGGACTTCTTAAAGAAGTTTTGTTTCAGAGCAAGTCTAACTGAGTGATGCTAGGATTAACATGATGAACATGCACTGTCTTGCTTGGCTCAGCTGAACCTGGCTCCTCACCCAGAAGTCAATGTCTTAATTTACTCAGCTTCTGATATGGTTTGGTTCTGTGTCCCCACCTAAATCTCATCTCAAATTGTAATCCTCATGTGTTGAGAGAGGGAGCTGATTAGATTCCCCCACAATGTTCTCCTGATAGTGATGGAGTTCTCAGAAGAGCTGATGGTTTTATCAACACCCGACTTCCCCCGCTTGCACGGCTCTCTCTTGCTACCTTGTGAAGAAGGTACCTGCTTCCCCTTTGCTTTTCGCCATGTTTATAAGTAAGCTTCCTGAGGCCTCCCCAGCCATGCAGATCTGTGAGTCAATGAAACCTCTTTCCTTTCTAAATTACCCAGTCTTGGGTATTTCTTTATAGCAGTATGAAAACAAGCGAATACAGCTTCCTTCCTGTGGTGAGGCTGCCTTTCACTTTTCTGACTGTATGCTGTCTTTGTTCACAGATCTTACCTTGCCCTTGTCACTGGCACAGTGATGAAATCACCCTGTTCAGCATTTCTACCCTGTTTTCATTTCACAAATATTCTACTTGCGTTGTATTCTAGGTCATGTTTTGTTTTGTTTTCCTGGGAGTTGAGAACAGGGACAGCTTCACTGGTCTGCCACCTATGCTGAGAAGTGTCCCATGCCCTTTTTTAACTCTCTGTAGATTGTCACCATCTTGAAATTCTTCAAACGTTCGGAAAAAGCCACCCCACATGTAATTTGCCTTAGGAGCGAAACTCAAATTCACAGATCCCCCCCCTCCCCACCACCACCACATAGGGTCTACTTTGCGTTAGGCTTATAATAAGTGTTTTGTGGTTATTCAATTTTAGGATTGTGTTCTTAACATAGGGGCTTGGAGTCCCATCTCTGAAGCCAAATAACAAGGTTTCGAATTTCAGAATCCACCACTGACTAACTCTGAGACCTTGAATCAGTTACCTCTTTACGCCGCAGATTCTTCATTTGTAAAACAGAATAACAATATCTACCTTCTAAAGCTTTTGTAAGGATAAACTGAGTTACAGTACAACTTCATAGAACAGTGTCTAGACTATAGTAAGTGAATACTATTATTAGTATATTATGATGATTATTATTTGGAGACTTTTTTTGTCTAATTAAACTTGACCAGGTATAAAGGGCAGCAGTGTTGGGAAGGTTTGCTTAAAAGTTAGACTAGTTTGGAGGCTCCACAGTATAGTCATTAGCATGGAAGAGCTTATGCTTTTCCCCAACAGCAAATGAGCAGCATGAGACTGTTGCCTTTGGAAGCTCACATTCTCTAATTCGACAAACTCAGCCTCACAATCTGCCAGTCCTTCAGTAACAAGAAAAGGATGGAGCACTGGCAGCGAAGCGCAGAGGCTTGCAGCTGCCTCCTCCCCTCTTCCTCAGGCCAGCCACTGTGGGGGCTTCATTATGGCTGGCCACAGCCACCGCTCTCCTCTCCAAACCGGTGGTTAGAAGGCTCCAGAGAGGGCACTCTGCTCTCTTCCCACTGATTACTATGATCTCCAAGAAGCTCAGAGAATAGAGTAGATTTCTTTGGGGCTGGCAAGCTCACATAAGAGCCCTGGAAGGGTGTAGTCAGCAGGCATCAGTGCCCGTGTGAGATGGGGACATGAAGAGGCCAGAGCTTAAAGTCATCCTGGTCAGGGGCAGAACTGACAACCCAGGGCAGTTCTGCTGGTTAATCTGTGTGAGGCCAGGTTCCAGTATCATGAAAAAAGATTCTCCTGCCTAGGAAACAAGCGTCTCCATTCTTGCTATGGAATCAGGAGGCTCTATATTTGTACTGCATGCCATTAGCATACTATTTATCCTCTCCTTTCTCAGACTAGTATTACTATTCCCATAGAGCTTCACCAAGACAGGCACGAGTCTGTTTCCCCATGATGATTTCCACTTGACTATGTAGCCAGCTGGGCTCCATCCTCCCTTCCTCTTTCTTCCTCTCTCCATCCCATGCATGCCCCAACCCCTAACTTCTATGAGAGTTGGCTAGTAACATTTCTCCTTGCCAATTAAGGCAGTCCACTCAAGTTTCGATAATTTAGAGGTGACCACAGAAATCCATGTTTTGTAATAAATGGAGAACACATTTATGAAGCCTAATTTACTCTAACAAGCTTATTTTTGTTGTAATGTTTTTAAATCTTGGTAATTCTATTAAATTGGAAGTCTTCGAAGAGAGTGTTGCAAGGATAATTACACAGTACTGTTTGTTTCTTAGCCTCAGCTTTACAGAGAAATCAGAAATAGTGGAGTAACACAGTCGAGCTGCAACTTTTTACAAACAAAGAGAACAGAAGCCGTAATGCTGGAGAGAGTGGAGGGGTGGGGACAGGCTGCTCAGAGTGAAGGCGGTAGGCAACAGACGCACAGGGCCCCCACAAGAGCATGTGCAAGGGAGGCAGATTGGCCTCCACTCATTTTTTTTGTTCCTCAGATATGCACTAAGCATCGAATAAGTGACAGACACTGAGCTAGCACATTGGGGGCTACAACAGGACAGACAGCCCAAGTCCCTGCCTTCAGAGAGCTGCCAGTCTAGCTGGGAGGCAGTGAGTAGTTCTTACTTAGGTTTGAGCTGAAAGAGGCAATAAGAGACTTTCTACTCCAACCTTTCCATTTTATAGATGAGGAATAGGAGCCCATGAAGTATAGGAATTGTAGAAATCATTGTCAGCACCAAAACATATCCAGAACTCCTAATTTCTAGTTTAATGCTATTTTCCTCCTTTTGATGTGACTCGGGGAATAATAAAACTTTCCTAAAATATCACCATCAGTGGCCTGAAGAGTAGTAGCCCTTATCAAGAGGGTATGCGTATTTTGACTGAATGATAGCATGATGTTATCAGAGGAGGTGACTGTTCAGGGGGCTGTCACGGAAGAAGAGAGGGATTTCTCTCTCCACATAGTTGGACCCCGAAATGCACAGTGGTGATTATGGAAATGACAGGCTCTGGGCCCCTGGGATGCAAGAGAGGAAGAAGCCAGAGAAGGCCCAGAGGAGGAGATGAGGAAGAAAATAGGAAAAAGGAAAGTGTCTAGCAGTTACCAATTATCTACTATGTGTTGCTGTGCACATATGCTTCTACAACAAATCCTCACGACAAACCTGCAGAGTTCTGCCTGCTTCTGTTCATGGGTCACCACTAGCCAAGAGGCAAAGATGGACCCAAATCCAGGTTGGCTGGTTTCAAAATAAGATGTGAACATATCTATACCCCGCTGATAAAATTTCCCTGTATATGGTTGCCTATGATTTCATGTTGGATAATAGCCTTATATTTCAGCTTACTTTCTTTTATATTCATTTTATTTTTCTGATTGCTCTCTAAGTATCATTAGGGATCCATAAACACTTAACAATCAGTGGAGGTAACTGAATATAAATGTTTTCTGAATTACCATATGAGGAGAATGGACAGCTCCTAAATTTTCCTTTGTGTAAACCTGCGTGTTCACAGGCTGAGTTTTCCTGAAACAGGGCACTTTTGCTCTCTATTAGCCCCTAATCAATTTCTTACCTTATGCCTACAGTCTCATGAAGCACTGTCCTACTGTAATAATGGTATGTTCCACATCTGTGCTATCCAGTATGACAGCCATTAATCACATGTGGTGACTGAGCATTTGAAATGTGGCCAGTGTGACTGAGAAGCTGAATGTTAAATTTTTCCTACCTTGTATTAATTTAAGTGTAAAAAGTCACACTGTGGCTAATAGCTAATGCATTGGAGAGCATGGGTCTGAGGGGTTCTGTCAGCATGTTGCTCCAATAGGCCTAAACTTATCTTCTATGCAGGCTCAACATTCATTGGGGGGAACTGAAGAATGATACAAACTCACTCTGATATGAACACACAAATGTCAGAAGCAATCTGGTATAACAGCTTCGGGAACATCCAACATCATTACTGGATTTAAGGATTCATTAAGTTTTAGAATCCCTTCACTGATGAGCAGGATGCACTTGTCTGATATGGCTAGCTGTGTCACATTATTTTACAGACAGAATGGACATTCTGGAAAATTTATGTCCTTGTGTAGAAGGGAAAGAAGAAAGAAAAGAAAAGAAAAGAAAGAAGGAAAAAAAGGAAGGAAGGGAAAGAAAGAAGAAAGAAAGAAAGAGAAAGAAAGAAAGAGAGAAAGAAAGAAAGAGAGAAAGAAAAGAAAAGAAAAGAAGAAAAGAAAAGAAAGAAAGGGAAAGGAGGGAGGGAGGGAGGGAAGGAAGGAAGAAGGAAGAAGGGAGGGAGGGAGGGAGGGAGGGAGGGAAGGAAGGAAGGAAGGAAGAAAGGAGGCAGGAAGGCAGGCAGGAAGGAAGGAAGGGAAAAGAAAAGAAAGAAAAACTCTCAGCCTGAAGGCCTACATAAAAAACAAAGCATTTCTGAAATCTTTTTTGGGGCCAAAATCACACCAAGCATTGCCTGTGGATGTAAATGTAATCCAGTATTGCCTTACCATCTTTTAGCTCAACCACATTAGAATCTCCTTTAAAGCTTTTCCTGCTTCCCTATGCTCTATTTGATCCCCTCAAAACTATGCTAAGTTTTTAGTATTCCTAGTCACCTTGCCATAAGATTGAAGGTAAGTGTGAAAAAGCATCTCTGAATAAAAAGCCATTCTACCAGAAATACCACATTTCTGGTAGAAATGTGAGGAGCACTTTTTTTTCTATTTTCATTCTTTCTGTAAACTTAGTAGATATTAATCCCTGGAGAGATTATTTTAGTTGCTATAAACAAAGTATCTGAATTTTTAAGGTGAGTTTCAGTGCTTGAAATCTATCCTAACTGTGTCTTCTAATTTCATAGAATCTTGGTCTCAGAACCTTAAGTCATTACACCCATTCTACTTCTTTCCTAGAGAGCAGAAGAAGGAGGAATCCCTTCTCTGTCTCCCACACTTTCCAGATCTCAGACAAATAACAATAGCCCACTAAATCCTAAGAAATTTTCTAAGGGTTTTACACTTATTAAGTCATTACTCCTCACAACAACCTTTTTGAAAGTATTATTATAGTTAAGGAAACAGGTACAGAAAGACCAAAAATTAATTTAAGACCAGTTATTTAAGACTAACCAATTCAAGAAGTACTAATTGGGTGTCATATATATGTGTGTGTGTGTGTGTGTGTGTGTGTGTACACACAAACACATGTACATAGACAGGTACATATGTGATATATATCACTATATACAGAAATATATGTATACACACTGATAGATATAAATCACTGTGCTAGCTGCTATAAAGCATAGTTCTCACCCTCAAGACATGTCCAGTCCAGGAAAGGGAGAATACCTGCATCTGGATATCTAAGATTCAAGGGGATGACATGATAAATTTAATAAAGGATATTATAGCAGATCAAATACGGTAAGGAAGAACTAAAGCTGTTCTCATGATAAGTGTGAAAAGCCTTCACCACTGTTCTATGACTCCCTGGAAGGCCCACAGTTCACAGCAAAGTGGACACCAAAGGATTGAGGCTCTATTCCCTAGAGACGGATACCCAAAATTCATGTTTAAAAATTGAAAATAATCTCATAAAATAGTTGCATCTTCTGTGAATGAAACACCTGTGGTCATGATGCCCAGCTCAGAGCCCTGCCTCACCGAGTTCTCCCCCGAGCTTTCCACTGGCACTGATGATGTCCAGATCTCCATGCACATGGGTGCTGATACAGCCCTGATACATCCACAGGCAATGCTTGGTGTGATTTTGTGTGCAAAAAAGATTTTACTACTTCTGTCCCATGAAATAAATCACAGCAGGTGGTTGCCTATGCATTTCAGAAACCAGGAAGGTGAAATACATCATGACGATCCTTTCACCAGCTGACCAAGGATGCTTCTGGAGGGTAAAGGAGTAAGAAGCATATTTTCTTTTTTTTTTTTTTTTTTGAGACGGAGTTTCGCTCTTGTTACCCAGGCTGGAGTGCAATGGCGCGATCTCGGCTCACCGCAACCTCCGCCTCCTGGGTTCAGGCAATTCTCCTGCCTCAGCCTCCTGAGTAGCTGGGATTACAGGCACGCACCACCATGCCCAGCTAATTTTTGTATTTTTAGTAGAGACGGGGTTTCACCATATTGACCAGGATGGTCTCGAGCTCTTGACCTCGTGATCCACCAGCCTTGGCCTCCCAAAGTGCTGGGATTACAGGCGTGAGCCACCGCGCCCGGCCAGGAAGCATATTTTCTACCATTGCAGTTCATTCCTTTACGTATTCCCCAAAGACCATGGTAAGCTCCCATGCTTAAAAGAGGATCTTCAGTAGGATGCAATTACATCTAAGGCTAAAACTACAGGCTGTCATTTTATTACTTAAATTTTATAAATAGACTTGGGAAGGAGGCACCAAAGTTGCTGTGAAAAGAACAAATTATGAACAAAATGGCCAAGACATAAATGGTAGTTATGATGACATCCATAGCGGGTCTTCCATAGGTCATAGTAATCATTTCCTGCAGGGAAGAAGCCACCGTCCACCCAGGGATACTAACATCATTTTATTCAAAGACTTCAGGAGGCTTTCATTCACATGTGGTAGCCACACAATCTTTGGACAAGAAAATGAAGAGTTTGGGGAATAGCATCATCTGCCTTCAGGGAAAGCTCACAGTCCTGGTCTAGAATAAACTGTAGGGCTCTGAGAAAATGATTCTCTAAAAATAGCAGTCTATGGAAACATGGAGATTTTTCAAATCGATGTTTAAATACATTTAGTAAATCTGAAATATATTAGTAAACATTGTTACAATATATTAAGAATAATTGTGACATGAATTCCCCACCAAAATCTCCTCTGTGTTGGCTGGACAAGTGATGTCATTGCTAAAAGAGTGAAAATGTTTCAGTCTCAGATATTACCATATAAACATAGTAAATAGTTATATGGTTAATACGGAGTATCAAGTTGGTTGGATTTAAAGATACAAAGTATTGATTCTGGGTGTGTCTGTGAGGGTGTTGCCAAAGGAGATTAACATTCCAGTCAATGGGCTGAGAAGAGCAGACCCACCCTCAATCTGGGTGGGTACAATCTAATCAGCATCCCACCTGATTAGATGGGCTAGGGAGGCATGAATGTAAGCAGGCAGAAAAATGTGAAAAACAAGACTGGCCTAGCTTCCCAGAATACACCTTTCTCCCACGCTGGATGCTTCCTGCCCTCAAATATCAGACTCCAAATTCTTCAGTTTTGGAACTCGGACTGGCTCTCCTTGCTCCTCAGCCTGCAGACAGCCTATTGTGGGACCATACATATTTAAGCATATTTCAGGCTTCTCCAGACACTGCTTTTATTGGGTCTGTCTTTTGTTTTGTTTTGTTTTAGAGTATTTTGCCAAAATATCATGCACAGCCTCATTTTATGTAAGCATTAATGCATGCTCACAATCTAAATAGAGAGGAATTCAAGATTATCTGCTCATTTGGGGTAGTCAATATCTCTATTCCCCTATATGATTATAAACAATTGAGATTTGATTCTATTCTCATTTACACATAAAATAAAATTAAATGGTTTGAGTCTGTTTTATACATGTGCATTGGACAGAGAGTTCAGGCCGTTGGCTCCCCTAACACACTCTGAGGCCTTATGGAGATGGATGAGATGGTAGATGGACAGGCAGATGGAACGATAAATGCATGTGTGGACACCCTTGACAGAAGAATTCCTGAAAAACGGATGTCTTACTTACATAGCTGCATTTGAATTCTAATAAGAAACATTGTTCGGTTGTTTGTTATCATTCTGTGAAATGAGAAGGATGAAGGCATGGTCCAGCCCCTCACATCCTATGACACATACCTTCGTAGGGATTTTTTTCCCCTGCTCTCTCTTCTCTCTCTATTTATATAGGTCTGTTTTAAATTCCTCCTCCTCCTTCTTCCTCCTCATCTTCCCACGGCGCAGTCCCTGGTGAACAGATCCTTCAGATCTAGGTTCCCAGCCCTAACTGTGCTCTTATTTGTGCCTCCATGTGTATTGTAGGGCATTTCTCATGTTTTAAAATGTTTGTGGAATATTTCACATAGTCTCTAGACTGTTTTGAATTCTGTTCTTTTCTGGAGAGAGGAGAGGTCTTGTCTTACTCATTTAGAACTGGGGTAGAAACCTAGTAGTTATTGATATTTGTTTTTACTTCTATTTTAAGGATGATCCTCCCTGAGGGATTTAGGCTTATTTTGTCTCTTGCCATCTCTTTTCTTTTATCTGACTCTCTCAAATGAACATTTAAAAAGGGGTAAGGAAAAGGAAAAGGATATTAAGACAGAAAAACCAAAAGAGGGAAGACGGAGTACAATGGAAATAACCAAATCACCAAAGGGGCTGTCTATTCCCATGATTCCTCTGAATTTCCCTCGTTCTTTGGAGCTCTGAAATTCTCAGAGCTCACTATGCCCACTATGGTATGCAGTATAGAATGTCATGTTTAGAAATACTGTAAACAAAGACTTAGAAGAGCAATTTAAAACAATGAAATGTTGCCCTGAAATTGTTTTTGTAATTACAATCTTTGCACTGGGAAAACATGACCTTCTAATTTGCATGCCCTTCTAGCACAAAGGTCTGACACACTCCGGTCTATCCTATAAATCATTCGAAAAGGCTGCTAGATTTAAGAGAGAAGCTCTCCAACTCTGCATTCAAGAGTATTGGGATCTTTATTTTGTTCTTCCTAAAGGTGGCTTAAAAGCTATTTAAGCAGGTAAGTGTTGCCCTAAGAGAAGAAGCAAATGGATAGGAAGGTTACAGGACACAGAAATAGGAGTTAGAGCAGAACAGTTGTTTGTCGAGGGGGTGGTCTTCTAAATAGAATGCAGTTCTAAAGAAATCTAAGGTATCTACGGCCCCCATTACAAAGACAAAACACGCACCTCTTTAGGAAATGTCAGTGTAATTCACCCTCATAAAACTCAGGATCTTTTGTGAGGCCCTTGGGGTAGCCTAAAAAGGTTAATCCTTAAGATTTCTTTATGAATAGAATTTGAATGAAATTAAGATTTTCACACACACACACACACACACACACACACACACACACTAAATTGCCATTTGAAAATAAAAACAAATCAAGACCCTAACAGCACCTCTCACGACATCTGTGTAGAGTTAAACATTTGTATAGAGGATTGTGAGTTAGACAATAAGGTCCCAGTATCCAAACTATGCACATTCAACAACTGTTTCATGAAATACTATCAGCCTTCTTGTATCTACATGATGCTAGTTGAAAAGGCAGGAAGCAAGCAGATAAACCCTCTTGGGTGACTGGGTCTATTAGCACAATATATCCAATACTGGATTATACTTAATGTTCAAAAAGTCTTGCAGTATAAACTATTCAATTCGACCCTGAAGAACACCATTAAAAACTGTCAATCAACTAAAGCCTTCATCCCCATCTCTTTTTATCTCATGAACAAAAAGTGGCTAAGAGAATTCTAACTACTTTAGCACCCAATGTACAATTGAGGATGGAGTTAGAATAATTAAGATAATTGATCCAGAATAGAAGGTTCTTCATCCATTCAAGGTTAACTCCTCATGGATCTACCTGCTACTTCATTAGCCTGAACTACATCCATCCTTCTGATGGGGCATTTCTTCTCTGAATCAGTCTCAGGCCAGGAAGGAGGAAATAACAGTGTGTATTCACGCCTGCTACTCTCTTGAGTTTCCAAGGCAAGGTAGTAAAGATAAGACAGCTTGTTAAAGATAAAAAGGTTATTAGTCTCCATATAAGACATCTTATCTTCAACACCTTCTCCTACTTTAATATTGAGGCTTTGTCAATTCAAAGGCAAACATCTTGATGGAAATCAGTCAATTATTCAATTGTTTGGTAGACCATAAGCATAAAGAAATATAATAAAAACATAAAAAGATAATGTTATTCACTTTGTGTTCATTACTAAAATATCATTTGTTGTAGTCATTGTTTCATTAATACTAATTTTTCTTTTATTCAAACACAATTTCTTTACTTTCAGTGGGAAACAGACTTCTAGTTTCCACATTTATGTGTAATACATGATGACTGTGAAAGTTTAAAGGCATTTACTCCTTCCGTAAGAGGACAGTTCTTATTTATTTTCATATCTACTGGATAATGGATTTTAAAATCCTGTTTTAATTTTATTCTCTCAGAACACATCATTTCTTTTGGTCAAAGCTATATTTTCCATTTTATTTGGATGACAGTTAAACATAGTACTTTCTTCTCAAGAAATCTTCCATGTCAGAGCTATAAAAGAATATATGAAAGGTTCTAAATTTTCAGTTGTTCACCAGATAGCTCTGAAACACCCTTACTTTTGTGTGAGGCACTGAGCTGAGTCATGGTTAGAAACCAGGAAGACTCAAACATAAATTTAGCCCTCAAGGAACAAGTATAGTAATTCAGGTCATAAGTAATTACACAACAAAGTGGGAAGTGGCAAGTGATATGGTAAAGGAGGTACAGGTTTGAGGGTCAGTCTAGTCTATTGGTTAGGCAGAAGGTCTAAAACTAGCCACCTGACCTTGGATAATTGTTATGCCCTCTCTAAGGATTACTTCTTAGATGAATCAGGAATAATAACAGCACCTACCTTATGGGGTTGCTCTGCAGATTAAATGAGGTAATGTACATGAGGAAATTTTCATATTAAAGAACACACATTTAATATTTATCATCATTATTGTTACAGTAGAAACAAAAGCAATTACTCAACCGTTTGGTAGACTGTTAAGTGTAGTCTACCACAAAAGGAGACGATGCACAAAAGTGCTTATTATAGTGCCAGATTAGCCTTTAGAACTCAATTAATACTTTACAATTAGTAGTGGCAAAAATAGTAATACATATCTTTGTCTATCCAGAGATAGAGAAAATGATCATGTCATACTTAGGAATTAATGTATTCTTCAAAGAATTTTGACATTTGAGTTGACCCTTTAAAGACAGATAGGATATAAACACATAGAAATGGGTGGAAAGAACGTTTTCTTTAGGAAGAAGGTGATATGCTGAGAGACAGAGACAAGAAAACCTCAGGTATCCATGAGATATAAGAGGCTGCTTCACTTGACAGCTGGGCAGGGTATTTAATGAAGAGGAAGGCTGAACTGCTAATATCCATCCAACAAAAATGTCTGACCTTGATTATGACCATGACTCTAGCTAATACAGAACACTTCAGGAGTCTGACAATGAAAGTTATCATACAAGCAAAACAGCATGTCATAGATATGATTTAGTTCCACCTCTGAACAGGTACAGGAAACCTTACAAACAGACTAGCCTCATGAGTTAAGATAAAGAAGACTCATAATACCATTTTCCTTAAAACTTGTATTTTCACTAAAGTTCACTAAATTTGAATCCTCAACATCTGCTTAAGCACAATACCTAAAACCAAAACAGCTACAGTTCTTTTAAAAATACTAGTTGTCCAATCATTTTAATAAAATACAAATGAAGTTTTACCATTTTTAATAATAAAGATGACAACAAACTTTTGCGTTGGAAACATCTGGATTTTTGTCTCCTCCGCACTCCCATCTTCCCTTTTTATGAAAGTGACATGGAAAAGCAAACACCGAAATCATGTTGAAGTGGAAAGCCCAGGCCTGTGGAGACAGCTGGTGGAAAGGAACAGAGTAATGACCGAAGGGTCTGTGGTTTGCTGCTGTCATTTGAAAGAAAGTGGCCATGTGAAAATAAGCCCCTGCTAACAGAGTACCTTGACTATCCAATTTCAAAGGTATTCAAACATTTGGCCCTATGTTCAAGTTACTGTTTGAAATTCAAATTTTCTAACATTTCTTTGTATATGCTCTATGCAGGGTATGAGGCTGATGTATTCAAGCCCCTGTTATTTGCTTAGTCTCTGGCCTAGTGGCTGCCCTGGTTTAGCGGTTCAGAGCAGTTACTGTAGCATTAGTCACAATAAAGGACTATTCTAATAGTGTACTAATCTAAGAGCACTTAAATTATTAGAAACCTGATTTGTTTTAGAAATGATTAGAAACTTGATTTGAAATTAGTAGAAACTTGATTTGTGATTAAGGGACAGGACTGAGTTATAATGAAAACATACTTATGTGCTCACATACATATGTGTGCACAGGCAAAACTTTTCCCAGTAATGCTTAACAAATGAAACTCTCTTGTATTATGCTGATTTCTGAAATGAGTCAACTGCTCGGAAGCTGACATAAGGTCCTTCTTTGACAAGAGACCCCATTTAGTTAGTTTCCTGTTGTTGTTGCTGTTGTTGCTGTACACTACACAGCAATGGCATGAAAACTTCCAAGGTTATTTCATCTTCCATGGATGAGGAGTTTATCTCCATGTAGTAATAACCGAGATTAAGTCAGTATTTTATTCTTGAATATATTCTACCATATTAGCATTGAGACCAAACTTCAATTTACTCTAGGCAGTTACCAAAATCTGTTTTACTATTAGGCTTTATCTCTAGATCCATATTTTTTTATAATGATCTCAATTCCACCTTCTTTTCTGCATCTTTTGGTAATAGCAATCTCTGCTTAAATGCATTTAAAATTCATTGTAGCACCTTATTTATACTACAGCCCCATGCAATATTGGCTACAAAAATAGCACTCACATTTTAAAATAATCAGACAAAGGCCCTTCAAGCAGCGGAACCACTGGATAATATTTACTTGTCTTTATATTTAATACATCTTGGTATACTGAATTGGTGGTGGGGCCCAAGTCTGCAAATGTCTCTTCTCTGGGCTTACCCAGATGCACCAACATGCCCTGTAGAGTCATGAAGGATGAACAAATAAACACAAGCGCCTCTGCCTCATAGAGATGTTATCCTGCACCTGCAAAATCTCAAGGAGCATTCTCTGATGATGAAATAAAATCAAATCCACAAAAAGTGCCTTCAGCTTTTCAGAACAAAGTTGTTATCAATATGCCTGGCAGTATTGCTCCTAATGAATATGATTCCATTCTGTATGGGAGAAGCAGGCTTAGATAAATGACTATGGCTGAACCCCTCTGTGTTTATACTGTGAAGAAAAAAATGATGAGATATGCTTCACTAGGTCTGCTCTAGGAGAGGTGAGGAGAATGGAGCTTGGTAGATTATGCCTATGGATGCCCTGGTCCCTTGCTCCAGCTCTCCTATCCTGTATCCTTGAAGAGCAGATCGACAGGGTAGCTGCAGCAACTGCTTGGCTGAGAACAAGGCCAGCCACTGAAAAGATCTAATTTCTGTAATCACATTGTTTCCTCTACCACAAATGCTTCTTCCATCCTCTACATAACAACTCTTATCCTTCCTTCAGGACACTACCTAAATATTAACTCCTCTTAAAAGCTCTCCCTCAGTCCTCCCATGAGGTGATCCGGTCTAGTATAGAAGGAAAAAAATCTCTCTCTCTCTCTCTCTGTGTGTGTGTGTGTGTGTGTGTGTGTGTGTGTGTGTGTGTGTGTGT
>NW_022438167.1:0-17922 GCF_009761245.1 Sapajus apella | reverse complement strand
AGATTCCACAGAAATTCAAACCATCATCAGAGATTATTACAAACAACTCTATGCACATAAACTAGTAAACCTGGAAGAAATGGATAAATTCCTGGACACTTGCCTCCTCCCAAGCCTAAACCAGGAAGAAGCCGAAACCCTGAATAGACCAATAACAAGGTCTGAAGTTGAGGCAGCTATTAAGAGCCTACCACCCAAAAAGAGCCCAGGTCCAGACGGGTTCACAGCCGAATTCTACCAGACGTACAAAGAGGAGCTGGTACCATTCCTTCTGAAACTATTCCAAACAATACAAAAAGAGGGAATCCTTCCCAAATCATTTTATGAGACCAACATCATCCTGATTCCAAAACCCGGCAGAGACTCAACAAGAAAAGAAAACTTCAGGCCAATATCCATGATGAACATAGATGCAAAAATCTTCAATAAAATACTGGCAAGCCGATTGCAACAGCACATCAAAAAGCTTATCCACCACGATCAAGTAGGCTTCATCCCGGGAATGCAAGGCTGGTTCAACATATGCAAGTCTATAAACATAATTCACCACATAAACAGAACCAAAGACAAAAATCACATGATTATCTGAATTGATGCAGAGAAGGCCTTTGACAAAATTCAACAGCCCTTTATGTTAAAAACCCTCAATAAACTAGGTATTGGCGGAACGTATCTCAAAATAATAAAAGCTATTTATGACAAACCAACAGCCAATATCATACTGAATGGGCAAAAACTGGAAGCATTCCATTTGAAATCTGGCACTAGACAAGGATGCTCTCTCTCACCACTCCTATTCAATATAGTACTGGAAGTTCTAGCCAGAGAAATCATGCAAGAAAAAGAAATAAAGGGTATTCAAATAGGAAAAGAGGAAGTCAAATTGTCTCTATTTGCAGACGACGTGATTGTATATCTAGAAGACCCCATCGTCTCAGCCCCAAATCTCCTGAAACTGATAAGCAACTTCAGCAAAGGCTCAGGATACAAAATCAATGTGCAAAAATCACAAGCATTCCTATACACCAATAACAGACTTAAAGAGAGCCAAATCAAGAATGAACTGCCATTCACAATTGCTACAAAGAGAATAAAATACCTAGGAATATAAATAGAAAGGAATGTAAAGGACCTCTTCAAGGAGAACTACAAGATACTGCTCAATGAAATGAGAGAGGACACAAACAGATGGAGAAACATTCCATGTTCATAGTTAGGAAGAATCAATATCGTGAAAATGGCCATACTGCCCAAAGTAATTTACAGATTCAACGCTATCCCATCAAGCTACCAATGACCTTCTTCGCTGAACTGGAAAAACCACCTTAAACTTCATATGGAACCAAAAGAGAGTCCGCATAGCCAAATCAATTCTAAGCAAAAAGAACAAAGCAGGAGACATCACACTACCAGACTTCAAACTATACTACAAGGCTATAGTAATCAAAACAGCATGTTACTGGTACCAAAACAGAGATATAGACCAATGGAACAGAACAGAGGCCTTGGAGGCAACACAACATATCTACAACCATCCAATCTTTGACAAACCAGACAAAAACAAGCCATGGGGAAAGGATTCCCTGTTTAATAAATGGTGTTGGGAAAACTGGCTAGCCATGTGCAGAAAGCAGAAACTGGACCCCTTCCTGATGCTTTACACTAAAATTAACTCCAGATGGATTAAAGACTTAAACATAAGACCTAACACCATAAAAACCCTAGAAGAAAATCTAGGCAAAACCATTCAGGACATAGGCGTAGGCAAGGACTTCATGACCAAAATACCAAAAGCATTGGCAACAAAAGCCAAAATAGACAAATGGGACCTAATCAAACTCCACAGCTTCTGCATGGCAAAAGAAACAGTCATTAGAGTGAATCGGCAACCAACAGAATGGGAAAAAATTTTTGCAGTTTACCCATCTGACAAAGGGCTGATATCCAGAACTTACAAAGAACTGAAACAGGTCTACAAGAGAAAAACAAACAAGCCCATTCAAAAGTGGGCAAAGGATATGAACAGACACTTTGCAAAAGAAGACATACATGAGGCCAACAAACATGAAAAAATGCTAATCATCACTGGTCATTAGAGATATGCAAATCAAAACTACATTGAAATGCCATCTCATGCCAGTTAGAATGGCGATCATTAAAAAATCTGGAGACAACAGATGCTGGAGAGGATGTGGAGAAATAGGAACACTTTTACACTGTTGGTGGGACTGTAAATTAGTTCAACCATTGTGGAAGACAGTGTGGTGATTCCTCAAGGACCTAGAAATAGAAATTCCATTTGACCCAGCAATCCCACTACTGGGTATATATCCAAAGGATTATAAATTGTTCTACTATAAGGACACGTGCACATGAATGTTCATTGCAGCACTGTTTACAATAGCAAAGACCTGGAAGCAACCTAAATGCCCATCGATGATAGACTGGACAGGGAAAATGTGGCACATATACACCATGGAAATTATGCAGCCATCAAAAACGATGACTTTGTGATGGATGAACCTGGAAACCATCATTCTCAGCAAACTGACACAAGAGCAGAAGATCAAACACCGCATGTTCTCACTCATAGGTGGGTGTTGAACAATGAGAACACATGGACACAGGGAGGGGAGCACTACACACTGGGGTCTGTTGGGGGGAAATGGGGGAGGGATGGGGGGTGTGGAGGCGGGGAGAGATAGCATGGGGAGAAATGCCAAATATAGGTGAAGGGGAGGAAGGCAGCAAATCACACTGCCATGTGTGTACCTATGTAACAATCTTGCATGTTCTTCACATGTATCCCAAAACCTAAAATGCAATTAAAAAAAAAAAAAAAAAACAGGCTCAGGGAGGTTAGTAACTTGCCCAGGGTCATGCAGCCTTTAAGGGTTAAAGCTAACATTGAAACCCAACAGATTCTGAAAACTAAGAGAGTAATCTTGCCAGCTTCTAAAAGGAAAAAAAGTTGTGCTGAAACATAGACAGGAGGTATGATAAGTAAGTTCTCCTGGTCACGTCTTCCATTTGTATCTTATGGAAACAGCTTATTTTTTTCCTCTGGGTTTTTCTACTCTCAGCTTCTCATGGCCCAAATATGTGTGTGTCTTCCTTTCAGTGGTATGGGGGTCCTGGTTTGACCATGTGAAAGGCTGGTGGAAGAAGAAAGACAGTCACCCCGTCCTGTACATTTTCTATGAAGATATAATGAAAGTAAGAATTGTATTTGAATTTTAATTCCACAATATTTTTTCTCAGAGTTACAGCTCCATGACAGAAGAGAAGGAAAGTCATGCTTGAAAGCTTATCTATCCAAAATATTTTGCATGTCAACTTCAACTTTAACCACCTTGCCATGTAGCATACAAAACTCCACAAAAAGTACCTTACTTACCGTTCTCTGCAGGAGGCAGCCTGCTTCTTCCTGAAGTCCCCCTTCACTCTGGGGTCGATTCCTACACTTTATCCAAAAGCATGGAAGATGTGTTCTGTTTGAGCCAGCTTTCTTCCTCTCTAGGTCTCTAGAGTCCTCCTTCCAAAATCTCTACCTCCTGCCATAACTTGCTCTGACTTCTGAGGAAAAGAAAAGAATTAATAACTCTAACATGAAAGAACTAGTAAGAAAGAATATAGCTGATTTGATTTGTCTGCTTTCTTAAAATATTAAAGTTTTGACATTTTTGTAGGCAAAGAATTTATGGCTGAGACAACCCAGAAGCAAATGCAACAAAAACAAAGATATCTGCAAGAGTTTTTCAAATGTTATCTTCTAGAAGTTTTATGGTTTCGGGTCTTAGATTTAAGTCTTTAATCCATCTGGAGTTAATTTTTGTATAAGGTTAGAGATGAGAATCCTGTTTCATTCTTCTACATGTGGCTTGACAATTATTACAGCACAATTTGTTGAATTGGATGTCCTTTCCCCACTTTATGTTTTTGTTTGCCTTGCCAAAGATCAGTTGGCTGTAAGTATTTGACTTTATTTCTGGGTTCTCTATTCTGTTCCATGCTGTTTTGGTAAATGTAGCTTTGTAATATAATTTGAAGTTGGGTAATGTGATGCCTCCAGATTTGTTCTTTTTGCTTAGTCTTGCTTTGGCTATGCAGGCATATATATATATACATATATACATATATATATATATATATATATGAATTTTACAATTACTTTTTCTAGTTCTGTAAAAAATAATAACAGCTGGATGCAGAGGCTCACACCTGTAATTCCAACACTTTTGGAGGCCGAGGTGGGTGGATCACCTCAGGTCAGGAGTTTGAGACCAGCCTGGCCAACATGGTGAAACCCCGTCTCTAATAAAAATACAAAATTAGCTGGGCATGGTGGCACATGCCTGTGATCCCAGCCACTAGGGAGGCTGAGGCAGGAGAATCACTTGAACCTGGGAGGTGGAGGTTGCAGTGAGCCAAGATCACACCATTGCACTCCACCCTGGACTTGTTAGAGTAAGACTCTATCTCAAAAAAAAAAAAAAAGAAGAAGATGGTATTTTGACGGGCATTGCATTGAATATATAGATTGCTTTTGGCAGTATGGTCATTTTCACAAAATGGATTCTACCCATCCATGAGCATGAGATGTGCTTCCATTTGTTTGTGTCATCTATGATTTCTTTCAGCAGTGTTTTGTAGTTTTTCTTGTAGAGATATGTCACTTCTTTGATTAGGTATATTCCTAAGTGTTTTACTTTTTTGCAGCTATCATAAAGGGGATTGAGTTCTTGATTTGATTCTCAGCTTGGTCACTGTTAGTGTATAGCAGTGCTACTAATTTGCATACATTGATATTGTATCCTGAAACTTTACTGAATTCATTTATCAGATCTGGGAGCTTTTTGGATGAGTTTTTAGGGTTTTCTAAGTATACAATTATGTTGCTGGAAAAGAGTTTGACCTCCTCTTTACCAATTTCAATGTCCTTTATTTCTTTCTCTCATCTGGCTAGGACTTCCAGTACTATGTTGAATAGAAGTGGTGAAAGTGGGCATCCTTGTCTTGTTCCAGTTCTTGGGGAAATCCACTTGAACCTGGAAGGGGGAAATCCCCAAGAACTGGAACAAGACAAGATGCCCACTTTCACCACTTCTAGTATAATGTTTCCCCCATTCAGTATAATGTTGGCTGTATGGGGGAAACATTATGCTAGAACTGGGGAAAACTTCTAGTGTAATGTTGGCTGCATGGGGGAAACATAATAGAAGTGGGGAAAACTATACTTCTAGTATGTTTCCCCCATTCAGTATAATGTTGGCTTAGGCTTGTCATAGATGGCTTTTATTTCCTTAATGTATGTCCCTTCTTTGTTGATTTTTTTGAGGGTTTTGATCATAAA
The DNA here is from genome assembly GCF_009761245.1 of Sapajus apella. Lineage (NCBI taxonomy): Eukaryota > Metazoa > Chordata > Mammalia > Primates > Cebidae > Sapajus > Sapajus apella. The sequence goes on along the minus strand of NW_022438167.1, from coordinate 12,569 downwards.
CGGATCCTGGATTTTGTCTAAGGTTTTTTTCTGCATCTATTGAGATGCTCATTTGATATTTGTTTCTACTTCTGTTTATATGGTGTATTACATTTATTGATTTGCATGTGTTAAACCAACTCTGCATTCCTGATATTAAACCCACTTGATCATGGTGTAATATCTTTTAAATATGCTGTTGGATTCAGTTAGCTAGTATTTTATTAAGGATTTTGGCATCTATGTTCACCAGGGATATTGGTATATAGTTTTTTTGTTACATCCTTTCCTGATTTTGGTATTAGGGTAATACTGGCTTCATAGAATGATTTAGGGAGGACTCCCTCTTTCTCTATCTTTTTGAAGAGTTTCAATAGGATTGCTACCAATTCTTTAAATGTCTGATAGATTCACATGTAAATCCAGCTGGTCTTGGACTTTTTTTGTTGGCAATTTGTTTTGCTCAGAGTTTCTATTTCTTCCTGGCTTAATGCAGGAGAGTTGTATGTTTCTAGGAATTTATCCATCTCTTCTTTTCTAGTTTGTGCACTTAAATGTGTTCATAGTAGTCTTAAATGATCTTTTGTATTTCTGTGATATTGGTTGTAATATCTCCCATTCTGTTTCTAATTGAGCTTATTTGGATCTTCTCTCTTCTTGGTTAATCTCACTAGTGGTCTAACAGTTTTGTTTATCTTTTCAAAGTACTAACTTTTTGTTTCATTTATCTTTTTTGTTTTAATTTCACTTAGTTCTGCTCTAATCTTGGTTATTTCTTTTCTTCTCCTGAGTTCGGATTTGGTTTGTTCTTGTCTCTCTACTTCCTTGAGGTGTGAGTTTAGATGGTCTATTTGTACTCTTTCAGACTTTTTGATGTAGGAATTTAATGTTATGAACTTTCCTCTTAGCACCGCTTTTCCTGTATCCCATAGGTTTTCATTGGTTGTGTCATTACTATCATTTAGTTCAAATAATTTTTTTTAATTTTCATCTTGATTTCATTGTTGACCCAAGGATCATTCAGAAACAAACTATTTAATTTCCATGTATTTGTATAGTTTTGAGGATTCCTTTTGGAGTTAATTTCCAGTTTTATTCCACTATGATCTGAGAGAGTACTTGATATGATTTCGATTTTCTTAAATTTATTGAGGCTTGTTTTGTGGCCGATTATATGGTTTCTCTTGAAGAATGTTCCATGTGTTGATGAAAAGAGTTTATATTCTTCAGTTGTTGGGTAGAATGTGCTGCAGATATCTGTTAAGTCTATTTGTTCTAGGGTATAGTTTAAGTCCATTGTCTCTTTGTTGATTTTCTGTCTTGACGACCTGTCTAGTGCTATCAGGGGAGTATTAAAGTCTCCCACTACCATTGTATTGTCATCGATCTCATTTCTTAGGTCTAGTAGTGATTGTCTTATAAATTTGGGAGCTCCGTTGTTAGGGGCATATATAATTAGGTTTGTTGTATTTTTCTATTTGACTAGTCCTTTTATTATTATATACTGTTCCTTTGTCTTTTTTTAATGGTTGTTGCTTTAAAGTCTGCTTTGTCCAACATAAGAACAGATATTCCTGATCACTTTTGGTTTCCATTTGCATGGAATATCTTTTCCCACTCCCTTACCTTAAGTTTCTGTGAGTTCTTATGTGTTAGATGAGTCTCTTAAAGAGAGAAGATATTTGCTTGGTGGATTTTTATCCATTTCGCCACTCTGTATCTTTTAAGTGGAGCTTGTAGGCCATTTACATTCAGTGTTAGTATTGAGATGTAAGGTACTGCTCTCTTCATCATGCTAGTTTTTGCCTGAATACTTTGTGCTTTTCTCACTGTGTTATTTTTTATAGGTCCTGTGAGATTTATACCTTAAGGAGGTTCTATTTTGGTGTATTTCAAGGTTCTGTTTCAAGATTTAGAACTCCTTTTTGCATGTCTTGCAGTGTTGGCTTGGTAGTGATGAATTCCCTGAGCATTTGTTTGTCTGAAAAAGACATTATCTCTCCTTCACTTTGTAGCTTAGTTTTTCTAGATACAAAATTCTTGGCTGATAATTTTTTTTAAGTAGTCTAAAGGTAGGATTCCAATCCCTTCTGGCTTGTAAGGTTTCTGCTGACAAATCTGCATTTATCTAATAGGTTTTCCTATATAGATTATCTGATGCTATTGATTCATAGCTCTTAAGATTCTTTCCTTTGTCTTGACTTTAGATAATCTGATGACTATATACCTGAGTGATAATCTTTTTATGATGAATATCCTGGGTGTTCTTTGACCTTCCTGTATTTAGATGTCTAGATCTCTAGCAAGACCAAGGAAATTTTTCTCAATTATTTCCTTAAATAACTCTCACAAACTTTTAGATTTCTCTTCTTCCTCACGAACACCAATTATTCTTATGTTTGGTTATTTAACATAATCCAAGTTTTCTTGGAGGATTTGTTCATCTTTTGGTTCCTTTTTCTTTGTCTTTGTTGGATTGGGTTAATTCAAAAGCCTTGTCTTCAAGTTCTGAATTTCTTTTTCTATTGTTGAACTTTTCCAGTGTATTTTGCATTTCTTTAAGTGTCTCTTTCATTTCCAGAAGTTGTGATTGTCTTTTCTCTATGATATCTATTTCTCTGGAGACGTTTTCATTCATATCCTGTACTTTTTTAAAATTTCCTTAAATTTACGTTTTTCACCTTTCTCTGGTATCTCCTTCAGTAGCTTAATAAACCTTTTGAATTCTTTTTCTGGCAATTCATAGATTTCTTCTTGGTTTGGATCCATTGTAGGAGAGCTAGTGTGATCTTTTGAGGGTGTTACAGAAACTTGTTTTGTCATATTACCAGAATTACTTTTCTGATTCCTTCTCATTTGGGTAGGCTGTTTCAGTGGAAAGATCTGGAACCCAAGGACTGCTGTTCAGATTATTTTGTCCCACAGGGTGACCCCTTGGTGTGGTGCTCTCCTCCCTTTCCTTTAGGAATAGGGCTTTCTACAAGCCAGACTGCAGTGATTGTTATTGCCCTTCTGGGTCTAGACACCCAGCAGAGCTACCAGGCTATGGGCTGGTACTGGGGAGTATCTGCAGAGAGTCCTGTGATGTGATCCATCTTCAGGTGTCCCAGCCAAGGATAACAGCACTTATTCTGGCGGAGGTGGCAGGGGAGTAAAGTGGACTCTGTGGGAGTACTTGTTTGTAGTTTTGTTTAGTGCGCTGGTTTTCTTGAATGCTGGTTATGCTACCAATGAAACTGTCGGACAGATTCAAGACATCTGGTTAGTCAGGCAGGCAGTGGAATTAGCTGTTGTTTTTTCTCCTTCTTTGGAGCAGGGTTGTTCTGTTGTGAGTTGCTCTAATGACTTGAGTTGCTTGCCCTCCAGCCAGGAGGTGGCCCTTTCAAGAGAGCACTAGCTGCAGTAGTAAAAAAGGAATATAATCTTGCCCTACACTTGCCAGAATGAGTACTTGGGTTTCTCAAGTGATAGAGCTCCCAAGAGTTTACGTCTTTTGTCCTCGGAGTTTTTCATCTGTCTCGTGGTGTTTTTCCCAAATAGCTTCTTATCTGCTAACAATGAAAGTGAGTAAAATACTAAGCTCCCCAGATGACACTCTTCTCAGCGTGTCCCCTTAACATCAGCTACAGCACAGGAACAAACATGCTTATTTTCACATAACTGACCTTTAAGATTGCCATATTTGTTGAACTGACATTTACAAATCTGCATGTTAATAAGCAAAGCATTTCAAAATTACTTTTAAACATAATCTGACATTGTTTAAAATATTTTAACCATTATTTCCACAGTTCTTTAAGGTTTGACTGTTGTAATATTTTTTCCTTTGTTAGAAAGCTCTCTTTTCTTTTACTCTCTCCAACAGGATCCAAAATGTGAAATTAGAAAGATAATGGAATTCCTGGGGAAGAACCTAAAAGAAGATGTTTTGGACAAAATTGTCTATAATACATCATTTGATATAATGAAAAAGAACCCTATGACCAACTACTTAAATGAAATTACAATGAATCATAATCTCTCTCCATTCTTAAGAAAAGGTGACGTATGCTTGCTTTGTCTTTCCTCTGACAAGAGAAAAAAAACAATGTCAATTTATCAATGTTTTCTCACCTTCAAGCTAGCCGAAACCACTGTTTATAGTGTTTCCTGAAGTGAGTTTTTAAAACTTTATTCTGAGAGCATGTGCTTCACCATCAGAGAAGTGCAGGACACTACACACCATGCCCTGCATCCTTTGAAGCATATTATAGTTTCTGCAAGGAAACTTGTTTAACTCTGCATAACTCAGAGCTTGAAAAATGTATGTGACCAAAAACACTTGCTCCAGTAAAGCCTATGAATCTCCACGAAGCAAGTGTTCCTCCCAATACATTCTGGGAGACAGTGGCAAAGGTCACTGGCCTTAGGAGCCAGAGGGTGGCACCTTGGCTGTCACTCAGTCTGTGTCATCTCACAGAAAATGGCCAAGGTAACACCAAGAGTCAACATTATCAGAGCCCAGCCAGACCAGGACTCAGCCTCCAGCCCAGTATGCATCCTCCAGTATCCAATGGCTAGCTCCTTAAACAAAGACAAATTTTGTTTCATTGTCTTTATTTTAGTAACTTTTTAAAAAATTATCTAGTACCTCTTTAAAAAAATCTAAGGCTTACTGAAGAAGTATCCTCTCTAATTTAATTAATTAGCCTAGTTTTCTTTCAAACCAACTGGGAAGAGATATGATGATATTACTCCTAGATAATTAAGCAAATTTATACGGCACACATGAAAATTATGTTATACAGCTCAAAGTGCCTAAATAGATACCAATACTATGGAGCAAACAGAAAAGAAATAGCTTGCTATCGGCTGTCTGACCATTTATGGCTATTGAGGCTAAAAAAAAATTCAAATACTCTATTGCATAAGTATAAAACAAAGTTAACCAAGCTTACCCTTCCTTCATATTCTATTACTTTAATTATATGTTTACAGCAATAAGAATTTAGATTGGAAAGGAGAATTCTCAGTTGTGTTCAACTGGGAATTTTGTCTGAAACAGAGGCGCAAACAGAAGGAAAAAGAACATGACACTCTGAGAATGCAGTCATTCAGTGACTTCTGAAGAGAGGGTAACAAATTAGATCTCACTAACCTGAATAGAATGTTAGATACACTAAGGTTTGGGAAAGTGCTGGTACAGCAGAGAAGTGCAGAGAAGTAGGGAACCTGTGATCTAGAGGTCAGGCTTTCCCCAGCAAGTTCTGTGTTTCAGTATAAAACTTGCTATTTATAAATACCTCACCTGTGAAATGAAGTAATCATAACTGTGGCTTCTTTTCTCACTTCGATGTCAGCAGGACAATGTGTTAATATCTATATAAGCAACCCAAATATTGAGAGGAATGAGATTATCTAAATCCAAAATAGCCAAAGTTTATGAAAATATCATTGAATGTGCTCTGTATTACTCTTTGCAGGAATCATTGGAGATTGGAAAACGCAGTTCACTGAAGCTCAGAACAAGCAATTTAATGAATACTATGAGAAAAATATGGCTGACACTTCATTGTCATTTTGCATGGAACCCTAAAAAACACAGCAAGAGAATAAAACCTATTCTCTCACCAGCCTCTGTGAAGTGAAAGGGAAATCTGTTTCCAAATACCACTAATGGTTTGTCTGACTCAGTGTAAGGGCTTTTAAACACCTTGAATTTCTGATCTGCTTTTTGGATTACCCACAATCTAACTTGTTATATAATTATTTTCCTTAGCATTTTTCTCCCTTCTCCACAGATTTTCAGGGTTTATGTGAACAGCAATATCTCAACATGCAATATATAAAACATATTTAATCATTTCTGTTCCATTTATATATCCTCCTTCTGTATGTTATTATAATTTTATTTGAATTACAACATCAATTTCATTTATTGTAAAAGTTCTATGCAATATAAACTTACTTAGCAAAAATGCCAACCCCATTCATTTGAAAACAGACATATTTTGAGCACCTTATTCATGCTAGGCAATGGACACCACCAAAAGATGATAAGAATAAGATCCCTACAGCTAAGAAAGGTACAGCCTAATAAGAGATCACAGCAAGAGCACAGCCCAGGTATTACCAGGTAAGCACTACACTAGACTGTTGGTGCAGAGGGATCAAAGAGGAGAATAAACAAAGTTGTATGGCATGGAGCCCCAGGAAAACGGCGGAAATGAAGGTATGAGGCCTTGGATGTTTCTCATCAGCCCATGCTCTGGCCTCAAAGCATGCATCCCATATTTTGCACAGTCAACATTCATATCTCCTCATCCCCAAGAGTTCAAGTTTGCCCTACTTAATAGTTTACTCTTATAAACCTTAAGGACACCCATTTCAGAGGTCTCCTGAGACCCAGAAATCCTTCAAGGCCAAATGGAGTAAGTCTCCAGTGACAAAGCTCAAAGGCAGTAAGAAGCAGAGTATATTTAGGAAGAAGGGAATATAGCTCTATCATCTCCCTCACCCTCTGTGTCAGAGGCGTGCAAACCAGGGCAACTCTATCTCGAATAGGGACTGGGTAAAATGAGGCTGAGAACTGCTGAGGCATTCTAAGTCACAAGATGATATAGGACTTGGTCAGCACAAGATATAGGTCATAAAGACCTTCCTGATAAAACAGGTTGTAGTAAAGAAGCCGGCTGAAACCCACCAAAACCAAGATGGCCACGAGAATGACCTCTGGTCATCCTCACTGCTACACTTTCATCAGTGCCATGACAGTTTACAAATGCCATGGCAACATCAGGAAGTTACCCTATATGGTCTAAAAAGCAGAGGCATGAATAATCCACCCCTTGTTTAGCATATAATCAAGAAATAACCATAAAAATGGGCAATCAGCAGCCCTTGGGGCTGCTCTGTCTATGGAGTAGGCATTCTTTATTCCTTTACTTTCTTAATAAATTTACTTTCACTTTCCCGGAATTCTTTCCTGCATGAAATCTAAGAACCCTCTCTGGAGGTCTGGATCAAGACCCCTTTCCTACAACACCTGCACCTACTCGATGGTCAGAATGCCAGAGACACTTTCCATAACAGATGCTAGTTAATTCTGAATGAATAAAACTGAGACATTGATCACTAATACTCTTAAAATTGGAGTTCTAAGACTCATCAACAAAAAGTCAAACTCTGTGAAATGTTTTGAAGAGATTTATTCCGAACCAAATACCAGTGGCCATGGCCCATGACGCAGCCCCTAGGAATTCCTGAGAACGTGTGCTTGAGGTGGCTGGGGTGTAGCTTGTTTTTGTACAATTCATGGAGACATAAGACATCAATCAAATACATTTAAGAAATACAGAGGAGGATCCAAGATGGCCGTTTAGGAACAGCTCAGGATTGCAGCTCCCAGTAAAAGCACAGAGGGTGAGTGGATGCTGCATTTTTATTGCCCACAGACTAGGAAATTCCCAGGCAGAGGAGCTCCATGGTCGCCAGTGCGGCTGTATCGGCTAGCGCGGCTGTGCCAGCCGGCGCCGCTGCTTTGCCGTGTGCGGCTGCTTAGTCGGCGCCCCAGAGCAGCGGTTCTCTGGTTCTCTGTACAAAATACACCAGTCTGGTTGCCCTTTTGGCTGGCGATTGGAGCCACGGAAAGTCACCCATTCATCTGTTTAAAAAGGGGACTGAGCAGAGAACCAGTACAGTAGATTCCAGGGGAAAAAAAAAAAAAAGCGCCACAAACCCCAGTGCCGCTGTTTAAGCCAGCGCAGTGAGTGGCTGCAGGGGAAAACAAACAGACCCCGGCCCCTCTTCAACAGGTGACTGGAACACCAACTTAAAAAAGGAGCCGAGGCAGGGAGCCAAGCAATCAGGCTTGGGTGGTCCCACCCCCACAAAGAACAGCAACTAGAAACTCTGGATTGAGGCTTTCACAGCAAGCGCAGCTGAACCCGGGATGGTCTAGCTCTGTGGGGGAGGGGCGTCCGCCATTACCGAGGCAGCCCGCCAAGACAGAGGTAGTCAGCCAATGCTGAGGCAGCCCGCCGTTGCCAAGGCAACCTGCCATTGCTGAGGCAACCCGCCATTGCCAAGGCAACCCGCCACAGCAGAGAGACTCCGCCTCAACAGAGGCGGGCCACCATCGCCAAAGCAGTTCTAACTATACCCATATAAACAGGACTGCAGGGAAGTTCACTCAGCAGTGGGGCAGAGCCCACAGCAGCTCAGCAAAGCCTCTATAGGCCGACAGTGACTAGGCTGCCTCCTTGCTGGGCAGGGCAGTCCTGAAGGAAAAAAAAAAAGAAGGCAGCAGCATAACAGAAACTCATAAATAAAGCCCTAAATCCCTGGGACAGAGCACCTGGGAACAAAAAGCAGTTTATGAGTTCTGCTGCAGCAGACCTAAACGTACCTGCCCAGCAGCTCTGAATGAACAACAACAGAGCTCACAGCTCACCATTTGAGCTCCTATAAAGAAGAGACCGTCTCCTCAAGCAGCTCCCTGACCCCTATGTATCCAAAGGGACACTTCATAAAAGAGAGATCAGATTGACACTAGGCGGGTATCCTTCTGGGACAAAGATAGCAGAAGAAGAAAACTGGTAACAACCCTTACTGTTCAGCAGCTGCTGCAGGTGAACCTGAGGCAAGCAGGGCCTGGAGTGAACCTCAGCAGACCTACAGCAGAGGGGCCAGGCTGTCAGAAGGAAAACCAAGAAACAGAAATAACATCATCATCAACAAACAGAACGTCAATCTGAAAGATTTGAGACCCAATCTGAAAGCCAGCAAATACAAAGTTGACAGGTGGATAAATCCTTAAAGATGGGAAGAAACCGGCGTAAAGGATGAAAACACCCGAAACCAGAACACCTCTCCTCCTACAAGGGATCACAACTCCTCATCAGCAAGGGAACAAGGTTGGAGGGAGAACGAGTGTGATGAAATGACAGAATCACACTTCAGAAGCTGGGTAGTAAGAAACTTCTGTGAACTTAAAGAACATGTTCTAACCAAATGCAAAGAAACTAAGAACCTTGAAAAAAGATTTGACGAAATGCTAACAAGAATGGACATAATAGAAAGGAATATAAGTGAATTGATGGAGCTGAAAACCGCAACACGAGAACTTTGCGAAGCATGCACAAGTATCAACAGCTGAATTGACCAAGCAGAAGAAAGGATATCAGAGGTCGAAGATCAACTCAATGAAATAAAACAGGAAGGCAAGAATGGAGAAAAAAGGGAAAAAAGGAATGAACAAAGTCTACAAGAAATGTGGGGCTATGTGAAAAGACCTAATCTACGTTTGATAGGCGTACCTGAATGCGACGAAGAGAATGAATCCAAGCTGGAAAATACTCTTCAGGATATTATCCAGGAAAACTTCCCCAACCTAGCAAGGCAGGCAAACATTCAAGTCCAGGAAATACAGAGAACACCACAAAGATATTCCTCAAGAAGAGCAACCCTAAGGCACATAATCGTCAGATTCACCAGGGTTGAAATGAAGGAGAAAATACTAAGGGCAGCCAGAGAGAAAGGTCGGGTTACCCACATAGGGAAGCCCATCAGACTCACAGCAGATCTCTTAGCAGAAACTCTACAAGCCAGAAGAGAGTGGAGGCCAATATTCAAGATCCTTAAAGAAAAGAACTTTCAACCCAGAATCTCCTATCCAGCCAAACTAAGCTGCATAAGTGAAGGAAAAATAAAATCCTTTGGGAACATGCAAGTACTCAGAGATTTCGTCACCACCAGGCCAGCTTTACAAGAGCTCCTGAAAGAGGCTCTACACATATAAAGGAACAACAAGTACCAGCTCAACCAAAGAGCAAAACACCCAGCTAGAACCAAAATGGCAGTATCAAATTCACACATAACAATATTAACACTAAATGTAAATGCACTAAATGCCCCAATCAAAAGACACAGACTGGCAAATTGGATAAAAAGCCAAAATCCATTGGTGTGCGGTATCCAGGAAACCCATCTCACATGCAAGGATACACAAAGGCTCAAAATAAAGGGATGGAGGAGGATTTACCAAGCAAATGGAGAGCAAAAAAAAGCAGGAGTTGCAATTCTCATCCCTCATAAAATAGACTTTAAAGCAACAAAGATCAAAGGAGGCAAAGAAGGATATTACATATTGGTAAAATGATCAATGCAACAAGAAGAGCTAATGATCCTAAATATATACGCACCCAATACAGGAGCACCCAGATACATAAGGCAAGTTCTTAATGACTTACAAAGACACTTAGACTCCCACACAATAATAGTGGGAGACTTTAACACCCCATTGTCAATATTAGACTGATCAACCAGACAAAATTAACAAGGATATCCAGGACCTGAACTCAGGCCTAGAATAAGCAAACCTAATAGACATTTACAGAACTCTCCATCCCAAATCCACAGAATAAACATTCTTCTCACTAGCACATCACACCTACTCTAAAATTGACCACATAATTGGAAATAAATCACTACTCAGCAAATGCAAAAGAACAGAAATCATAACAAACAGTCTCTCAGACCAGAGTTAGAACTCAGAATGCAGAAACCAACTCAGAACCGCACAGCTTCATGGAAACTGAATAACTTGCTCTTGAATGTTGACTGGATAAACAATGAAATGAAGGCAGAAATAAAGATGTTCTTCGAAACCAACAAGAATGAAGACACAACATACCAGAATCTCTGGGACACATTTCAAGCAGTCTCTAGAGGACAATATATAGCAATAAGTGTCCACATGAGAAGCAAGGAGAGATCAAAAATTGACATCCTATCATCAAAATTGAAAGAGCTAGAGGAGCAAGATCAGAAAAACTCAAAGCCTAGCAGAAGACAAGAAATAGCTAAGATCAGAGCAGAACTGAAGGAGATAGAGACACAAAAAAACCTTCTAAAAATCAATAAATCCAGGAGCTGGTTTTTTGAAAAGATCAACAAAATAGACAGACCACTAGCCAGATTAATAAAAAAGAAAAGAGAGAATAACCAAATTGATGCAATAAAAAACGATAAAGGGGATATCACCACAGATTGCACAGAAATTCAAACCATCATCAGAGATTATTACAAACAACTCTATGCACATAAACTAGTAAACCTGGAAGAAATGGATAAATTCCTGGACACTTGCCTCCTCCAAGCCTAAACCAGGAAGAAGCCGAAACCCTGAACAGACCTATAACAAGGTCTGAAGTTCAGGCAGCAATTAAGAGCTTATCACCCAAAAAAAGCCCAGGTCCAGACGGGTTCACAGCCAATTTCTACCGGACATACAAAGAGGAGCTGGTACCATTCCTTCTGAAACTATTCCAAACAATACAAAAAGAGGGAACTCTTCCCAAATCATTTTATGACACCTACATCATCCTGATTCCAAAACCCGACAGAGACTCAACGAGAAAAGAAAACTTCAGGCAAATATCCATGATGAACATAGATGCAAAAATCTTCAATAAAATACTGACAAGCCGATTGCAACAGCACATCAAAAAGCTTATCCACCATGATCAAGTAGGCTTCATCCCGGGGATGCAAGGCTGGTTCAACATACACAAGTCTATCAATGTAATTCACCAAATAAACAGAAACAAAGACAAAAACCACATGATTATCTGAATTGATGAAGAGAAGGCCTTTGACAAAATTCAACAGCCCTTTATGTTAAAAACCCTCAATAAGCTAGGTATTGATGGAACGTATCTCAAAATAATAAAAGCTATTTACGACAAACCAACAGCCAATATCATACTGAATGGGCAAAAACTGGAAGCATTCCTCTTGAAATCTGGCCCTAGACAAGTATGCCCTCTCTCACCACTCCTATTCAATATAGTACTGGAAGTTCTAGCCAGAGCAATCAGGCAAGAAAAAGAAATAAAGCGTATCCAAATAGGAAAGGAGGAAGTCGAATTGTCTCTATCTGCAGATGACGTGATTGTATATCTAGAAGACCCCATCGTCTCAGCCCAAAATCTCCTGAAAATGATAAGCAACTTCAGCAAAGTCTCGGGATACAAAATCAATGTGCAAAAATCACATGCATTCCTATACACCTATAACAGACTTAAAGAGAGCCAAATCAAGAACAAACTGCCATTCATAATTGCAACAAAGAGAATAAAATACCTAGGAATACAACTAACAAAGAACGTAAAAGACCTCTTCAAGGAGAACTACAAGCCACTGCTCAACGAAACAAAAGAGATCACAAACAGATGGAGAAACATTCCATGTTCATGGTTAGGAAGATTCAATATCGTGAAATGGCCACACTGCCCAAAGTAATTTACAGATTCAATGCTATCCCCATCAAGCTACCAATGACCTTCTTCACAAAACTGGAAAAAACCACCTTAAACTTCATATGGATCCAAAAGAGAGCCCGCATAGCAAAGTCAATTCTAAGCAAAAAGAACAAAGCGGGAGTCATGACACTACCGGACTTCAAACTATACTACAAGGCTACAGTAATCAAAACAGCATGGTACTGGTACTAAAACAGAGATATAGACCGATGGAACAGAACAGAGGTCTTGGAGGCAACACAACATATCTACAACCATCCAATCTTTGACAAACCTGAAAAAAACAAG
>NW_022438166.1:0-17935 GCF_009761245.1 Sapajus apella | reverse complement strand
AAAAAAAAAAAAAAAAAAAAGAAGTTTTTCCAAGCTGTGGAGAACCCTAAGGCTCATCATGTTGATGAATGCTTATTTCTCATTATACAAGAAGAGTTGTAATGGCTAGGTGAATGTTTCAAAACCCATTGATTACTATTGGGAAATTGCCTTCAGAATTTTTGTTTTAATTATTATTATTTTTTGTACTTTAGGTTCTGGGGTACCTGTGCAGATCATGCAGGATTGTTGCATGGGTACATTCATGGCAATGTGGTTTGCTGCCTAAATCTTAAAGATGGTGCATTACCTTCTGTAATATAAAAATCAAAAGTAGGAAAGACTTTAGTTATAATTTTATTGGGGCAAAAATTCTGTTATTTTTATATCTTCCCTCTTCAGTTCTCATGCTTACTTCATTCTTACGGTGGTTTCCCTCAGGGTTCCAACATGGTTGCGAACAGCAAACAGGACAACAAGCTTCTTGATTTACACTGGACAAAAGCCGTTGGCCCCTCACAACAATCGTACTTGTGTCCTAGGCTTTACAGTGTATGACTAACAACAACAACAATTAATTTTTAAAAATTAGGTAGGAAACAAAGATGTCATGTGACTTGGTATAAAAGTATATAAATTCCAGATACCTGAATATAGAAGGGATGTTTTTATTTTTCCTAAAATATTAGATGATAGGGGCCGGGCACAGTGGCTTATGCCTGTAATCCCAGCACTTTGGGAGGCTGAGGCAGGCAGATCACTTAAGGTTGGGAGTTTGAGACCAGCCTGACCCATATGGAGAAACTTCATCTCTAGTAAAAATACAAAATTAGCAGGGCATGGTGGTGCATGCCTATAATCCCAGCTACTCGGGAGGCTGAGGCAGGAGAATTACTTGAACTCGGGAGGCGGAGGTTGTGGTGAGCTGAGATCGCATCATTGCACTCCAGCCTGGGCAACAACAGTGAAACTATATACATATTAGATGATAGGAAAATACATTTGGAAACTTAACTATATTTTATTGTGACAAAATGACCTTTAATATTGTTTCATAACAACTCTTCCAACGTGCCAGACTACACTTAGCCTTTTTACATACATTAGCCTTGAGAGAAAAGCCATCTTGCTCACAGCATCATTATTAAATATATGTAATATATAAATAAAATATGAATTTGTAAGAATAGTAGTGTGCTGAGCTTTTAGTTGTTTAAGAAATAGCTCTGAAATTAATGCTGCAGGTCAAGTACTACTAGGGAGTATAGGAAGATGACAATAGACTGATGATGTGTCTTGTGAGAAAATGCCTCCGCATCTGTAGCTGGAAAGCTTCCCATCCACCACACACTTCTGCTGAAGATAAGTGTTAGATTCTGATCCAAAGGGCCATTTCAATTTGTTTCCCAAGGTATGTTTCAAGTAACTGTAATTTTAAGATACGATGGTAAAGTTACATGTTCAATATATTTAGGAAATGATGAGTTAAAAGCTGGGTTTAAAATGCATTCATACCGAAGACTTTTAATATAAAAATGTGCATTGCAAATGATTAGAAAGATGGCATAGTACACTGTATTTCTCAAATATACAGTTACAATGAAAACCTTTTTGAGACTACTGTTTGAAGGAGTGTACTTGGATAAATGACAGGTTAGGTTAGTAACTTCCAAGTCTGGTTATCTTGTATTTGTATTTAGAATTCACAAATGTCTATAGGGTTTGAAAAATTATTTATCCATTCAGGAGTAATTTAAGACTGCCTACTGTCTTCCCCTGTTTGATACAGTGAAAGGGGATAAGCAGGAGTTCCATAGACTTTGGTATATAATCATCTGTATTAAAACCACAAACATCTATTGATGGATTGGCAATGTCCCATTATGCTTGGAGCTCTATGCTAAGAGTCTCTGACTGTAAGGACCTTGTTTATGATTAGAAAGACCAGACCACCAGAAACAGTAAAAAAATCTACCAGGTACCACGTTAAGTGACAAATATCATATAGCAGGTGTTCAAGTTAGGCAGCCATCACCAAGAAGTGAAAAGGTGAGGAATGTCTTTTTGAAGAGTGTGGGAGTTAAACTGGACTTGGAAGGAAGGATCGGGCTTCCAAGATGTCCAGGTAAGAGGGGTATTTTGAGACACTATGAAAATAGTTTCTCTGAAACACAGGATGATTCTTCTGAATTAAATTGTTTCTTGACCAGACTAAAAATCAACCTTATTCTTCATCAGTGCAGATAAATATATAAAGACATGTAAAAAGATGTAAATACAGGGTCTGATAGAGGAGATACAGATACCACCTACTATTTTAAAAGTTCATTATATCAGGAATGGTTTTAAAACATTATATGACTTTAGAAATAAGAGAAGGTATAGGCATTTTGAGGCATTTTTGGGCCATGCCAAATCTAATTGACTATTGGAAATCTAATAAGAACTGAAGTGCTTGTCACAGAAAGAACCTCTTATTGTCATCTAATTTCAGGGTTATTGAACTGGAATAGTGGAAAATAATGAACACCAAAAATTGTAGATTCTGTAATTTCCCTGCCTTGTGCGATTTTTCTTGTTTTCTTCTACAGCTAAGTTTTCATTTTAAAGAACATTTCCTTCCTTTCTAGCACCAAAGATGAAAACCTTTAAAATCTCTTGAATTGAGACTCTATTTCTCAGCTATCCTGGTTTCCACTAAACCAGAAAAAAATCTATAAAGTGAACTATAATTATTTCTTTTCAACTTTCAAAAGTCATGCAGAATGTTGAGTCCTTTAAATCCTACTTTCTGTTTCTGAGAAGTTTATTGTTCCATAAGCATTCAGCTGGAGCTGAAGCACCTAAAATTACCAAACCACTTCTAGTCTCTTTTGCTTAATTGGTCATTTTGATTATTCATTAATACAAGCTGTTGACTCCAATCACTGAAGTCATGTTTCGGTGGTCCACTTACTTCATTTTGGCAAGTGACAAGCCTGACAACATATGAATGTGGAAATAAATTATCACCCAAAATGTAAGTCACTAATCAGAAACCATAGAACTCTGGGATTTCACTAATATGATCAAACAAGCCTTTACGGAATTTTTAGCATCCAAGCTACTATCAAAATCATACTGACGGCTCCAAAATGGATGAGCAAATCATAGACCACTTCTATCAAAGGTTTTAATGCCATTCTGGGAAGCCCATAAAACCAAACAGTGATGAATCAATGCAAATACATTAAACGACCATAAGGAATAAAGCAAGAAATGAAAGTATGGAAAGAGAACAACTGGGGTTATTGATCGGGAAAGAATCCATGTGATAAAAAGAAATTCAGTTTATGCCGTAAAATGAAAGTGAAAATTTCTATAAGAAAATGTGGGGCCGGGCGCGGTGGCTCACGCCTGTAATCCCAGTACTTTGGGAGGCCGAGGCGGGTGGATCACGAGGTCAAGAGATCGAGACCATCCTGGTCAACATGGTGAAACCCCGTCTCTACTAAAACTACAAAAAATTAGCTGGGCATTGTGGTGCGTGCCTGTAATCCCAGCTACTCAGGAGGCTGAGGCAGGAGAATTGCCTGAACCCAGGAGGCGGAGGTTGTGGTGAGCCGAGATCGCGCCATTGCACTCCAGCCTGGGTAACAAGAGCGAAACTCCGTCTCAAAAAAAGAAAAAAGAAAATGTGGGATCTGGGGAGAAAGGTCCAAGTGATGAGTCTGTCAAGAATGACAATAGAGAGACAGGAAAGTAAAGGGCTTCAGAAGATTCAGTAATTTCAACTGGATTGCTTCACGGGTTACAAGTGGGGAAGTAGCCAGAGCTAAGGCTCCAAGGTAGGTTGGTATACTGTGAAGTGCCCTAGGAAAAACAGGGTTGGGATTTGGTCTTGATTTGATTGATAGTGGGAAGAGGTTTACTTAAGGAAACTTTATCATTGTAGCCAAGTATAGATACAACTACCTTTAGCTAAGTTAGGTTACCAGGGTGCAGGAGACGAATTTAATCTATGGACATACCCTAGGCCATGTGGTAGAGGGAGACTCTTTATGCAGAATAAAATAACTCAGGTCAAGGGTAAGGAGTCATTTGAATAACAAAATTTTAACTTACCCTTGATTTATTTTTTATTTTTTCTGATATAAAATATTAAATGAAAGTTTCCCTTAATGTACTATTTAATGCATATATGTATATATACTTACGTTATAAAACTGTTCCAAAGATTGTTATTAAAGACCATAACAAGTTGTTATTGGTTAAAATAATGCTTAAAAATGTTTCCATATGAATGGCTTAAAGGAAAACAACAATTTGGCCACTAAACTATAATCACCTCTCTACGCCATGCATTGCCTGAAATTCAGCATTACTCTTCATTTATTCTTCCTTTTCCTCCAGCATTGCTCTAAATGGGGATTCAAAGGCATTTTTTTCCTTATTAAGTGCTTGACTGCCATCTGCTCTCCTATATGAAGCCAGATTTTACAAAATTTTTCCCATTTTCCCCACCTCTTCTATCATTCAATCTCTCTCTTCCCCTCCCTTACTCTGTCTCCCTTACTCTTTCTCAAACACAGAACAAAAAGATAAAATACAAATATATTCATTGATTTTTACTTCATAACCAATTAATTACTTTCATTCTACTTTACTATTTTTGGAGCATTATTCATTGTTTTTGTGTTAAATTTCATGATTAACTTAAGAGCAATTTCTTTAAATGTGACACATTTTATTTGATACCTTTGAAAACATTTCTAATAATGTATATATAAATCTAACAATTATATAGTGAGCCATAGTTTTCTTTTAACATTTTAAAAATGTAGGACTTTATAGGAATAGCATTGGCTCTGTAAATTACTTTGGGTGGTAGGACTGTTTTTACCATATAGATTCTTTCAATCCATGAGCATGGAATATTTTTTCATTTATTTGTGTCCTCTCTGATTTCTTTCTGCAGCATTTTGTAGTTTATCTTGTAGAGATTTTTCACATATGTGTTAGTTCATTCTTACACTGCTATAAAATGCCAGATATAGGTGAAGGGGAGGAAGGCAGGAAATCACACTGCCATGTGTGTGCCTATGCAACAATCTTGCATGTTCTTCACATGTACCCCAAAACCTAAAATGCAATAAAAAAAAATACTACCTGGGTAATTATAAAGGAAAGAGGTTTAATTGACTCACAGTTCCACAGGCTTAACAGGAAGCATGACTCGGAGGCCTCAGGATCCTTAAAATCATGATGGACAGTGAAAGGGAAGCAGGCAGCTTCTTCAGCAAGGCTGCAGAAGGGAGTGTGAGTCTGTGAAGAGGAACTGTCAAACACCTATAAAACCATCAGATCTCCTGAGAACTCACTCCCTATCATGAGAACAGTATGGGGAAACCCTACCCCCATGATCCAATCAACCCCTCCCTCAACATGTGGGGATTATAATTGGAGATGAGATTTGGGAGGGGACCCAAAGCTAAACCCTATCAACCTCCCTATTTAGCTGTATTCTTAGGTATTTCATTTTCTTTGTGGTTATTGTAAGTCAGATTGTGTTCCCTATTTTGCTCTCAGCTGGGATTCTGTTGGTGTATAGGAATGCTACTAATTTTTGTACATTGATTCTGTATCCTGAAACTTTACTAAAGTTGTCAGTTCTAGGGGCATTTTGGTGGAGTATTTAGGGGTTTCGAGGTATAGAATCGCATTATCAATGAAGAGAGATAGTTTGACTTCTTTTTTTTTTTATTTGGATGACCTTGATTTCTTTCTCTTGCCTGATTGCTCTGGCTAGCACTTCCAGTATTATATTGAATAGGAGTGGTGAGAATGGGCATCCTTGTCTTGTTCCATTTCTCAAGACACTGTCTTTACATGTTTTGAGCTTTTGCACATTCAGTATGATGTTGGCTGTGGGTTTATCATGATGGCATTTATTATTTTGAGGTATATTCCTTTGATGCCTAGTCTGTTCTGCTAGATTTTAGAATCAGTCTGATGTTGGCTCCATAGAATGAGTTAGGGAGAGAGGCTCTCCTCCTTCAGTTTTTGAAATAATATGTGTAGGATTCATAGCAGTTCTTCTTTTATGTATGGTAAAATTCAGCTGTGACTCTATCTGGTCTAGGGTTTTTTTTTTTATTGGTAGCTTTCTTATTACTCATTCAATTTCAGAAATTAATATTTGTTTATTCAGGGTTTCAATCTCTTCCTGACTTAATCTTGGAAGACTGTGTGCTTCCATATCATGCTTCACAGATTACGAAAAACTATTCACATGGAACTGAAAAAGAGCCCAAATATCCAAAGAAATCCTAAGCAAAAAGAACAAAGCTGGAGGCATCACACTATCCTATTTCAAACCATGCTATAAAGCTACAGTATTCAAAACAGCATGAATAAAAAAAGACATATATACCAATGGAACAGAATAGAAAACTCAGAAATAAAGCTGCACACCTACAACCATCTGAATTTTGACAAAGCTGATGGAAAACCAGCAATGGAGAAAGGACTCCCTATTCAATAAATATAGTGCTGGGATACTGGCTAGCCATATGCAGAAGATCAAAGCTAGACCATATACAAAAAGAATCTAAAAATTGATCAAATCTTTAAATGTAAGACCTCAAACTAAAAATCCTAAAAGACAACCTAGGATATCCTCTTCTTGACATTGGCCTTGGCAAAGAATTTTTGGTTAAGTCCCCAAATGCAGTTGTAATAAAGATCAAAATATGCAAGTGAGACCTAATTAAACTAAAGAGCTCTACACAGCAAAAGAAAATATTAACACAGTAAACAGACAACCTACAGAATGGGAGAATATATTAACAATGTATCCGATATAAAGGTCTAATATTCAGAATCTACAGGGAACTTAAACAAATCAACAAGCAAAAACCAAATAACCCAATTAAAAAATGGGCAAAAGAAATTAACAGACACTTCTTAAAAGAAGATATAGAAGTGGCTAACAAACGTGAAAAAATGCTCAACTTCACTAACCATAGAGAAATGCAAATCAAAACCACAATGAGATACCATCTCATACCCCTCAGAATCGCTAATATTAGAAAATTAAAAAGCAACCTATCCTGGCGAGGTTGTGGCAAGATAGAAAAAATTATACACTATTGGAGGGAATTTAAATTAGTCCAGCCACTCCGAGAAACAGCCTGGAGATTTCTGAAAGAATTTAAAACAGAGCTACTGTTAGACCCAGCAGTCCCATTACTGGGTATATGCTCAAAGGAAAATAAATCATTCTACTAAAAAGACACATGCATTCATATGTTCATCCCTGTGCTATTTGCAATAGCAAAGAAATGGATTCAACCAGGGTGCCCATCAATAGTAGACAGAATTTAAAAAATATGGTACATATATACCATGGAATACTACAGAGCCATAAAAAAGAATGAATCGTGTCTTTTACAGCAATATGGATGCAGTTGCAGGCCATAATCCAAGCAAATTAATAGAGGAACAGAAAACTAAACACCACATGTCGTCACTTATAAATGGGAGTTAAACGCTGAGCACACATGGAAATAAATACGGGAACAATAGTTTCTGTGGACTATGAGAGGTGAGCAGGAGGGAGGGAGCAGGGCATGTGTTGAAAACTGCAGAGTAGGCTTTGCGCTGTGGCTCACGCCTATAATTCCAACACTTTGTGAGGCCTAGGCGGGCACATCATGAGGTCAGGAGTTTGAGACCAGCCTGGCCAATATAGTGTAACCCTGTCTCTACTAAAAATACAAAAAATTAGCCAGACATAGTGGGGTGTGCCTGTAATCCCAGTTACTTGGGAGACTGAGGCAGGAGAATCGCTTGAAACCAGGAGGCAGCGGTTGCAGGGAGCCAAGATAGCACCACTGAACTCCAGCCTGGGTGACAGAGCAAGAATTGGTCTTAAATAGATAAATAAAAAAAATAGATAAAATAAATAAATAAATGTAAAACAATTACTCTCCTTTCATTGAGAGACCTTTTAGGTCTAAGTGGCTGAGCTCATTAAGACATTAATACAGGTATTTAGCAGAACTCTATCAATTGAAAAGAATGCATAGAAATGATTTTTCCCACAGCTCAGCCAATATAAACAGTTTTTTTTTTATTGTACTTTAGGTTCTGGGGTACATGTGCAGATCATCCAGGATTGTTGCATAGGTACACACATGGCAATGCGGTTTGCTGCCTCCATCTCCCCATCAACCACATTGGGCATTTCTCCCCATGTTATCCCTCCCTGACCTCCCCAACCCCACTCTGTCCCTCCCTTGGCACCCCCCAATGGATCTTAGTGTGTGATGCTCTCCTCCCTGTGTCCATGTGTTCTCATTGTTCATCACCCACCTATGAGTGAGAACATGAGGTGTTTGATTTTCTGTTCTTGTGTGAGTTCGCTGAGAATTATGGTTTCCAGATTCATCCAGGTCCCTATAAAGGAAAACAAACTTGTCATTTTTGATGGCTGCATAGTATTCCGTGGTGTATTTGTGCCACGTTTTCCTTGTCCAGTCTATTATTAATCAGCATTTGGGTTGATTCCAGGTCTTTGCTATTGTAAACGGTGCAACTATGAACATACATGTGCATGTATCTTTATAATAGAATGGTTTATAATCATTTGGGTATATACCCAGTAATGGGATTGCTTGGTCAAATGGACAGAGTCTCACTTTGTTGTCCAGGTTGGAGTGCAGTCATGGGTTCTCATCTCCGTGCAATCTCTGCCTCCTGGGTTCAAGCAATTCTCCTGCCTCAGCCTCCTAAGTAGCTGGGACTATGGGCATGTGCCACCATGCCTGGCTAATTTTTGTATTTTTAGTAGAGATGGGGTTTTACCATGTTGGCCAGGCTGGTCTGGAACTCCTGATCTCAGGTGATCTGCCCTCCTCAGCCTCCCAAAGTGTTGGGATTACAGGCGTGAGGCACCAGCCTTGCCCCTATTCTTGATATCACTTAACAATAAAGAAATTGTAGTCTTCTTGATAAAATAAACCGAATTTCACTAAATAATGGCAGGGCACAGTGGCTCATGCTTGCAATCCCAGCACTCTGGGAGGCTGAGGCAGGTGGACCACCTAAGGTCAGGAATTTGAGACCAGCCTGGCCAACATGGTGAAACCCTGTCTCTACTAAAAATACAAAAATTAGCCAGGTGTGGTGGCAGGTGCCTGTAATTTTGGCTACTCAGTAGGATGAGGCAGCAGAATCATTTGAACTCTGGAGATGGAAGTTTTCAGTGAGCCGATATTGCACCACTGCACTCCAGCCTGGGTGACAAGAGCAAAACTTTGTCTCAATAATAATAATAATGGTAAGTATTTCTTGAGGTAAAATACAAAAATGTTGACAACTCTACTCCACTTCCTAAAATCCTTCGGAAATTTTTACAATTCCTCTGAAACTCTGTGAGCCTGCAATTAAAGATATTTCATTGCTTTTAAGTAGTTCAGAACTGGAACTGTGTATTGGCACATTTTCTAGCTTTCAGAGGATAAAAATAATGCTTATCAGCATGGGGTTATCGTTGCTTATTCAATTACCCCCAAGCTAAGTTGACCTACATTTTCTTTTTTCTTTTCTTTCCTCCTTTTTTTGTTTTTTGAGACAGAGTCTTGCTCTGTCCTCCACGCTGGAGTGCAGTGGCATGATCATGACTCTCTGCAGCCTCCTCCTCCTGGGTTTAAGCAATTCTCATCCCTCAGCCTCCTGAGTAGCTGAGACTACAGGCGCACACTGCCATGCCTGCCTATTTTTATATTTTTAGTAGAGATGGGGTTTCACCATGTTGTCCAGGCTGGTCTTAAACTCCTGACCTCAGGCAATCTGCCTGTCTTGGCCTCCCAAAGTGCTGGGATTATAGGCATGAGCCACCGTGCCCAGCTGACCTAAATTTTCTAATGAGGAACAATTTCTATTATACATTGAGTGGAACATAACTAATACAATACATATTACCATCATCATTATAATTTATAAAAATAATGTTGATTGATTTTCACTTTTAGGGAGATAGACTTTTCCCTGAGTAAAACTGAAAACCTTGGACGTTATATATAAAACAAACATAAAGTGACTCTGAAAACTGAATTGGGACTAAGGGTCAGTTCTCTATTTTTTGTTTTTGTTTCACATATCTCAGATTTGGACCTGAAGAAGTTGGTAAACTGGAAATACCAATGGGTGCAGATGCAAAAAGCTCCAATAAAAACCCTGTTCTTGTTCGAGAATGGGCAGTTTAGCAAGACTGGACACTAGAGACAATAACTGCTTTACATCAGCCAAAACACAGCAGAATAAAACTGTGGCCCCACCCTACCCATACCAGCAAAGCCTCAACTAAGAGCCTAGACTGCCACTCACTCTAGGCTGCAGTGAGGCACTTGGAATCCCTTGCTAAAGTGGTATCAGAAAAGGCTCAGTAGGGAGCTGAGACTTTTGTTCTCTTCCCCTCAAGCAGTAATGAACCCACTTCCCCAACCCGGTTTGTACCCCGCTATGATGTCAGTAGACATCACTTGGAAAGCTTACTTTGCCTTAATGAGGTACCAGGGCAATCCCCCTCATATGGTTTGGCTGTGTCTCCACACAAATCTCATCTTAAATTGTAGCTTCTATAATTCTCATGTCTTGTGGGGGGGAACCTGTGGGAGGTAATTGAATTATGGGGTGGCGTCTTCTTGTGCTGTTCTCATGATAGTGAATAAGTCTCATGAGATCTGATGATCTTATAAGGGGAAACGCCTTTCACTTCATTCTTATTCTCTCTGACCTTCCACTATGTAAGACATGCCCTTCCCCTTCTGCTATGATTGTCAGGCCTCCCCAGCCACATGGTACTGTGAGCCCATTAAATCTCTTTTCCGTTACATATTACTCAGTCTCAGGTGTGTCGTTATTAGCAGTATGAAAATGGACCTGCTCCTAGTCAGATCTTCCCATCCTTTTCCTCCCATCCATGTGGTGTTAGTAACGAAGGACTCCAACCATTCAGGCAGGAATATAGCAGCGGAGATAAAAACAAACACAAAGCAAGTGGAAGAAAAGAAAAAAGAAAGGAAAAATAAAGAGTGGAAATCAATGAAATTGAAGTAAAAACAGTAGAGACCTATTCTTGAAATAAAGAACTGGTTGCTTGCAAAGGTTAACACAGTTGAAACCTCTAGTAAGGCAATGAAAAAAAGAGAGACAACACAAATTACCAATTTCAGAAATGAGACAGGAACATCACTACAGATCCTATGTACATCAAATGAATAATCAGGGAATGCTACAAAAATTCAATACATATATGTTTGGCAATTTAGATGAAATGGACTAATTCCTCAAAAAATGCAAACTGCCATAACTTATCAAACATGAAATTGAAAATGTAAATAACCCTATAACTAACAAGGAAATCAGATTTATAATTGATAAAGCAATTTTTCAGGCCCAGATGGTTTCACTGGAGAATTCTACCAAATATTTAAAGAATTGCTAACACTGCTACTACATAATTTCTTTCAGAAAATCAAAGAGAATACTTCTCAATTCATTTTTGAAGCTAATAACTCCATTACAAAAGTAGAAAACTAGACACTAATATCCCTCATGAATATAAATACAAAACTCCTTAATAAAATATAGTTATGTGATGCACAGCAATGTTTCAGTGAACAACAGACTGCACATATGACAGTCATCCCATAAGTTCATAGTACCAAATTTTTACTTTACCTTTTCTATGTTTTGAAACACCAGTACTTAGCAATATGCTGTAATTGCCTACAGTGTTCTTTACAGTAACATGCTATACAGGTTTGTGGCCTAGGAGCAATCGGCTATACCATATGGCCTAGATGTGTAGGAGACTTCATTATCTAGTTGTGTAAATAGTCTCTATGATGTTTGCACAACCAAATTTCCTAATATCACATTTTTTAAGAATATATGTCTGTCACTAAATGAGATATGACTGTATCAGCAAATGGAATTCAGCATTGTGTAAAAGAAGTTATACACTATGACTAAGTAGGCTTTATCCCAGTGATGCAAAACTAGTTCAATATCAAAAAGTCGATCAATATGATCTTTCCCATATTAAGAGGTAAAGAGGAACAATCACATGATCATGGCAATTAGTTCTTAAGAAGGATTTAACAGAATTTAATACCCATTTGTGATGAAAACTCTGAGAATTCTGGGAAATGAGGCTAAACTTCTCAGTCTTGATAAACAGCACCTACAAAATGCTTTCAGCTAACCTTATACTTAATGGTTAAAGACTGGATGCTTTCTCTCAAAGTCTGGGAAACAAACGTGTCTGCTCTCACCACTCTTATTTCACAAAGTGCTAGAAATATAATTTTAAAATATTAAATACAGATCAGAAATAAAGAAATAAGACAGTCCCATTTGCCAATGACATGATTGTCTACCTAGAAAATTCCAAAGAAGCTACAAAAAACCACTTTTATAAACCTGGTAATTAAGTTCAGCATGTTGAGTATAAGTTAAATATATAAAAAGCAATTGTATTTCTAAATGCTACTAATGAATATGAGGGCATCAAAATTAAAAATACAATATCACTTAAATTCACTCAAAATAAAATGGTTAAGTATAAATCTAATAAAACATTTATAACACTGGTATGAAGAAGACTGCAAAACACTGACAGCAGAAATCAAGAAAATCTAAACAAATGGAGGGATGTACTGTGTTTGTGTATTGGGAAAATCAAAGAGTATAGCTGTCAATTCTCCTCAAACGAATATGCAGGTTTAATCCAACCCCTATCACTATCCCGGCAATACCTTTGGTAGATATAAATACTACTAGTATAAGTCTATATGGAAAGTAAAAAAAAAGAAAAAGAAAAAAAACTAGACTAGGTAAAGCAAATTTGAAAATAACAATAAAAATATAATTCTTATTCTTACATTCTTCTTATTATAATGCCACAATAATCTAAGCCTGTGTGGTATTGGTGGAGGGACAGTCACATAGATCAATAGACCAGAATAAGGAACCCAGAAATAGACTCCCTCAAAGATGCCCAAGCAATTTTTGAAAAGGGAATTTTCAGCAAATGGAATTCACCATTGTATAAAAGAAGGTATACACTATGACTAAGTAGGCATTATCCCAGCTACTTGGGAGCCTGAGGCAGGAGAGTCGCTTGAACCTGAGAGGTGGAGGTGTGCAGTGAGCTGAGATCATGCCATTGCACTCCAGCCCGGGCAACAAGAGCAAAACTAGGGGAAAAAAATGAAAAAAAGAAAAGGGCAAAAGACAGCACCCTGAATGAACTCTTACCAAATAAGATATACAGATAGCATATGACAAGATGTTCAACATATGTCATAAGAAAATTACAAATTAAAACAATGTAATATCACTACACATATATTAAAATGGCCAAAATTCATATCACTGACAACATCAAATGCTGGTGAGGATGTAGAGCAAAAAGAATTCTAATTCATTGCTGATAGGAGTACAAAAATAGTGTCATCACTTTGGAAGACTGGTATTTCCTTTTCTTTCTTTCTTTTTTTGAAACAGAGTCTTGCTCTGTCACCAGGCTGGAGTGTAGTGGTGCAACCTTGTCTCACCAGAACCTCTACCTCCCAGGTTCAAGCGATTCCCCGCCTCAGCCTCCCAAGACAGGCAGTTTCTTAGAAAGGTAAACATACTTTTAACATATGATCCAGAAATTGTGCTCCTTGGTATTTAACCAAATGAATTAAAAAACCTTATGTCCACACAAAAATCTGTACTTGCATTTTTTACAGCAGCTTTATCAGCAATTGCCAGAACTTGGAGGCGACCATGTCTCTCAGTAGGTGAAACTGTGGTACATCTAGACAGTGGAATATTACTCAGCACTAAAAGGAAATGGGCCATCAAGTCCTGACAAGACACAGAGGAAACCTAAATGCATATTAGTAAGTAAAAGAAGCTAAACTGAAAAGGTTATATACTTTGTGATTCCAATTACAAGACATTCTGGAGAAATCATAACTATGGAGACAGTAAAAAGTTCCATGGCTGTCAAGGGTTAAGAGGTGGGGTGGAGAAATAAATGGAGCACAGAGAATTTTTAGGGCAGTGAAATTATAAAGTGATAATGCATGTCATTATATTTGTGTTACTATACTTTTATACAGCACCAATGACGAATGCATTCATTATACTTCTGTTACTGTACCTTTGTCCAACATCAAGAGTAAACCCCAATGTAAACCCTGGACTCCGGGTGATAACAATGTGTCAGTGTAGGTTCATTGACTGTAAGAAATATTTCACTGTGATGTAGAATATCAATAGTGGGGGAGGGTGTACATGTGAGGGGATAGGAGATACATGGAAATTCTCTGTACTTTCTTATTTTCTCTGTGAACTTAAAACTTCTCTAAGAAATAAAGTTTATTAATGGAAAAATATACAAGATATCATATAAACCTCTCAGAATTACTAAAATATAAAAGAGTGACAAGACCGAATGTTAACAAGGCTGCAGAGAAACTGGATAATTCATACATTGCTGGTGGGAATACGGAATGGTACAGACACTCTGGAAAACAGTTTGGCAGTTAAAGAACTAAACATACAACTACCATATTAACTGTCAATTGCACTCCTGGGCATTTATCTCAGAGAAATGAAGACTTATATTCACCCAAAAACCTGTGCATACTTACCTGGCAGGGGAGATTCCATGATTACGAAGGTGGTTTTCCCAGGGCGAGGCTTATCCATTGCACTCCGGATGTGCTGACCCCTGCGATTTCCCCAAATGTGGGAAACTCAACTGCATAATTTGTGGTAGTGGGGGACTGTGTTCGTGCTTTCCCCTAAAAAAAAAAAAAAAGAAAAGAAAAGAATTTAAAACTGTGCATAAATGTTCAGAGCAGTTATATTTATAATCTCTCTAAACTGGAAATTACCCAGACATCCTTTAACAGGTGATTGATTAAACAAACAGTAGAACGTCCATACCATGGGATACTACTCAGCAATAAAAAGGAAGGAAATATGAACACATGCCACAACCTGGATGACTCGCCGCATAATTTTGCTGGATGAAAACATCCTAAAAAGTAACATACTTTATAATTCCATTTATATAACATTATCAAAATGGCAAAATTATAAAATAGAGAATACATTAGTGGTTGGCAATAAAGGAGAGGGTAGAAGTGGGAGGAAGTGGTTGTGGTTATATTTGGCAGCATGAGGGATCCTTGTGGTGATAGAAATATTCTGTATCTTAACAGTGTCAATGTCAACATCCTGGTTGTGATATTGTACTGTAGTTTTGCAAAATGTCAGCAATAGGGAAAACAGGGAATAGAACCTCTCTGTACTATTTCTTTCAATTGCATGTGAATATACAATTATCTCAAAATAAATAATTTCACTAAAATGTAACCTGGATCCTGAAGACATATAAAGCAAAAAGTGTTTCACAACTAAGAATCTCAATAGTAAAAGGCATCAGAGCACCTGCATCAACAAACGTAGAGGAATCAAAATTTGTGAGCGATCACAACAGACTCCATTTCAGACATTTCCCCCTCTACTAGAATACTTCTGAATTAATTCTTTAGAGAATATTCAAGTTAAAGTTCAAGTTTCTACTCTTATTACTTTCATGCTCAGCTGAACTGATTTTGAGATGTATCTCCATGTATTTAATTAAGGCTATTTTGGGTGGATTTCAGTAATTCTTCATATTGAGGAAAGACGGTTTATTAGATATTTAATGTGGAGAGGGAGAGCACTCTTTATAGGTCGTTTCAAGGAATACATTTACTTTTCACAGAAATTATTCAGGTCCTTGTTTAGAAAAGATTGTATTTTTTTCTTAACTGTACATAACTCAGGCATAGAGACAGGCACAATTTTTTCCTTCATATTTTTCTTTGTTGTTATTGGCTTTCCTAACTTTTTGGAAACAGTTGAATCCAGGTTTGATTATGAGTGATCATAGAAAGATGCTAAAAGAACTTATGACATCTTGAGAAATCTAGAAAGTGTCATCAACATTATTTTTACTTGTCTATCTTTGCTCATCTCAACCAGTATTATTTTTGACCTGAAACAAGGTTTAAAATGTAATTATGTTAAAGATTTAGAAATCATTGAACATTTCTAGGGTCCGCCCTCATTTTTCCCTTTCCATTTTGCCAATGATATGCTTACTAAGAGCAATAACTGTAGTTTGGTGATTCAGCTGGTGGCTGCTCAGAAGTGATTGCCACGACCCACCTGTAAATTTCTTCTGACACTTCTCTCCAATTTTACTTAGATATGATATGAAGAAGATAAAACAAGAAAGCTAAAATAAAACAGAAGGTAGCTGGCTCTCCTAGTGTCCGAATCAGCTCAATTTCTCTGTTGGTATCTGAGAATATTTGCTTCCATGTTACCTCAAAAGGCAAAAATCGAGTTACACACATTGACTACACGGAACTAGTAGCAGTATTATAGGTTCTTATTTCAACTGGAAATACAAAATGTTGAAAATGTTATTTTCTTTATAAGCTAACAGTTATATTTTGCAAAACCATGTGTTTTTCCCCCTCTGTTTAGATTTGTTTTTACGTCAAGGCTTTTGTGAGAGCTTTTGATGTATCAGCATATAGAATGTTTAAAGAAGTGAGTGGATTGTTTGAAAAACATGTCACGGCTGGACAAAAAGGTGGTTGAATTTGGACATGACTTCTTAGGAAAATCAGTGTGCATGCTGGCATCACAAATTGTCATGTTCCTAACATATATCTACATCTAGACACAGGGCCCAAATACATCAATTTTTGAACTTTATGCTTTATATTTTAAGGTCTCATTTATTATAACAGTTATTATCACAAAGACAAAACATATTATCCCATCCTTGCCCTCTCAAATGTGTCCTGTTTACAAAATCAGTATTTTCTAAGACAAGATCTGTTGAAACATATTGTTTATTTCTATTTATTAGTAGAAGGTTATTTTCTTCAGGAGATACATTAATAGATAGTTTTTATGTGTAAATATGACAAATAACACAGAGGATTGGTTATCTAAGAAAATACTTATTAAAATATGAGACCTTTAGATGCAATCTGGGGGATCCATTTACAAATATGTCTATATTTATTAGAACTCTATAACCTTAAACGTGTAAGGAACTTGGAATTGTCTTTGAAGCAGAGCGATTTAATAGTGGATAGCAATAGTGTAAAGCCCAAATATATGGCTTCAGTTGTTCACTAAATTAATCTCTAAACTTTAAAACAAACAGGCGATAGAGAAAGGTAGAAAAATTAGGGTTATTTTGTAAAGAAAAGAGAAATCTAAGTGACATTAATTGATCTCAATTAAATTGGTGATTTTAGTAGTTTCTTCTTCCATTAAGGAAATGGTGGATACCATATATTTGTCATCCAAACTGGGATATGCTTGAAATTGAATGAGGCCTATTAATAATTAAACAGGCATAAAGCCATAAAGGCAAAATAGGCATAAAGCAGGATATATAGTTACCCTATAAATTATTTCTTCATTTATTAATTCAACAAACATTTTGCTAAGTAATTAGGTAAAAAAAATGAAGAAGATAAATTCCTGTCCTCAAGATTAAGGCCATGTGGGTGAAACATATGCTTTTATTAGGAACCAAGATAAAACCCTTTGTAAAGAGCATAGAAGAAAGGTTTCTATCTCTTAAAAATGATGGGAAAAGATACTGTTAAGACTTTAAAAATTCATAGAATTGATAATAACACTCTTACTCCCATTTGACAGCTGAGGAAACTGAGGCTCATGCTACTCAGCAGGCTAATAGCAGATTTTAAGCAAAAGCATATGGCTCCCTGAGTTCCCTTCTATACCTCTTCATTCCACTATGTTATTCTTATGGGAATTGTCTGAAGGAAAAGATATAAAATGCTAGCGATATGCTTTAGATTTCTCT
>NW_022438165.1:0-17950 GCF_009761245.1 Sapajus apella | reverse complement strand
ATAAGTCTTGTTAGATTCATAACAAAAGCCAGCCACCTTCTGGAAGCTTTGAGGAGCTGTGGCACAGATGCTAAACCAGCCGTTTGAGGACACTTGTGCTCTTCTGGTCTAGGTTTCCTCATCTAAGCACAAGGAACTGGTAAGCCCAGGGTTCTCGATTCCAAAAAGTACTACAATTGCTTATCAACAGCAGAGCTGGGAAAACTAATGATGGGTTGCTAGAAACTCGGCCTCCCTGCGTCCAGCCCTGGGCCAGATGTGCTGGGCCACTTTAGGGTAGAGTCCAACAGAGAGCATCAACAGCA
The DNA here is from genome assembly GCF_009761245.1 of Sapajus apella. Taxonomy (NCBI): domain Eukaryota; kingdom Metazoa; phylum Chordata; class Mammalia; order Primates; family Cebidae; genus Sapajus; species Sapajus apella. The sequence continues at coordinate 17,645 of NW_022438165.1, read as the reverse complement.
GCAGGTGGCTTTTACAAGGCCTCTGGGGTTGGCAGCTTCTTTCTGGGTGGCAGCACGGGCATCAGTTTTGGAACCCACAGATGGAGAATCTTCTGGGGCCCAGAAACCCTGTAAGTGAACCCACGTACCGCACAACCACAGACCGTCTCAGAAGAGCTGTTCTGTCAATTCTCAGAATGTGGAACAGATATCATTTCTTATCCTGTTCCCACCACCTACCATGAAATCCCAACCCCTCTGCACGACTGAAGGCCCAGGTGATCTGCCCCCATCTTACCCTGGCCCACCCTCCTTACTCTCTCACCAGCTTTCTTTTTGAACAGTCCAGATGCCAACTGCTCTGAAGTATGTAAGTGTGTTCCCTGGTCAATTTCCTCCACTTGCCACTGCCTCTGAACCTTATTTACTGGAAAAATCTAGTCTGAGAAAATATTTGTTCAGGAATGATCTGTTTTGTTTTGAGACAGAATCTTGCTCACTCAGGCTGGAGTGCAGTGGCACAATCTCGGCTCACTGCAACCTCTGCCTCCCAGATTCAAGCAATTCTCCTGCCTCAGCCTCTCTAGTAGCTGGGATTGCAGGCACCCGAAACCACACCCAGCTAATTTTTGTATTTTAGTAGACATGGTGTTTCACTATGTTGGCCAGGCTGGTCTCAAAACTCCCGACCTCAGATGATCCACCTGCCCCGCCAATCTGATATTTTTTTTGGGACAGAATCTTGCTCTGTCACCCATCCTGAAGAGAGTGGCATAACAGCTCACTGCAGCCTCCACCTCCCAGGCTCAAGTGACCCTTCCACCTCAGCCTCCCAAGCAGCTGGTACTACAGGTGTACATGACCGCATCCAGCTAATGTTTGTATTTTCTGTAGAGGCCAGGTTTTCCCATGTTGCCCAGGGCGGTCTCCAACTTTTGAGCCCAAGCGATCCTCCTGCCTCAGCCTCCCAAAGTGCTGGAATTACAAATGTGAGCCACTGTGCTCGGGCGAGCTACATATAAACGAAATCTCACAGTACATATTCTTTTGTGTCTGGCTTTTTCATCACTATAATATCTGTGAGATAAGCCCAAATTGTCATGTGTATTAGCATTTCATTCCTTTTTATTACTCAGTCATAAATTGTGTAATTGTTTCACGATTTATTTCTCCACAGTCCTGTTATGGACATTTGAGTTGTTTCCAGTTTGGGGCAATTATGAATCAAGATGCTGAGAACATTCTAAGCACCGCCTTTTCTCTTTCTCTTTTTTTCATATACACTGAGGAATGAGGCTGCCTGGTGAGAGGATAAATGTACATTTAGCCAAAAGCCATTAAAAAATTAATTATCCTACAGTCTCAACCCTTAAAAAGATGATGTTTTCATGCATCTGCCTCCCTTCCAGTCCTGCCCACACACATCGTGCATTTCCTCTCAGTGATAATGACGGCGCGCACACAACTTGGCCCTTTGCTGAAAGCATTTCCTTTGTTGTTGAAAAATAAAATCTTTGGTGTGGCCACAACAGCTTCTTCTAACGCTCCCTGCTCAAAGCCACATGGCTCCATGGAGTTCCCAGGGTCCTACTATTGGCAGATATTTAAGTGGCCTTCAACACTGCATTTGGCCTGTTTTGTTCGTTTTGAGTCTTTCAGGAAGTTTTCCAGCTGGCGTATGAACACAGAATTACATTTTTGGTAAATGTAAAAAAAAAAGCTGGCACCAATTTCAAGGGGATATAATATAATGAGACTCTGGGAACGGGACCTCCTCTCTCTGATTCCATCACTGTTTGTTCTCATCAATCACTGGGCCACAGTGTGCTGGGCCACAGGGGCCGGATGACTGAACCAAAGCCTCCTGGACGCCACCTGAGCAGCTGTGCACATGTTGAGATATGGGGAACCTCATGGTTTCTTACTCTTGTTATACGTTGCAGCTGGAATGCTCTCATCTAAACAACCCATCCCTACTGGCGCATGTGCTGCAGCGAATCCTTTAGGGTAAGTAACAGCACAGTTGTGGAACTGGACAGACCAGAGGTTACACTCTCAGCTCTCCCACTTAGCAAGACACTCCACCTGTCGATTGAAAACATCTATCCTGCAGTACCCTAAGAAACCACGTGTTCAAAGAACAAAGAACATATAACAGTTTCTGCAAAAGGGATGTGGCAGAGATTGATTACCTACACAATTTCCCTTTCTTTTCCAACAGAAACTTCTGTTTTCAGATAGAGTCTCGCTCCATCGCCCAGGCTGGAGTGCAGTGGCGTAACCTCGGCTCACTGCGACCTCCACCTCCCGGGTTTAAGCCATTCTCCTGTCTCGGCCTTCCAAGTAGCTGGGACTACAGGCACACGCCACCATACCTGGCTTATTTTTGTATTTTTAGTAGAGACGGGGTTTCATCATATTAGTTAGGCTGGTCTCAAACTCCTGACCTCAGCTCATCCACCCACCTTGGCCTCCCAAAGGGCTAGGATTACAGGCGTGAGCCACCATGCCTAGCCCCAAAAGAAGCTTCTTGGTGGGAAGTACAAGGTGCCCAGCTGAAACACGGCACTTCCCAGGGACCCTTGTGAGTAGAAGTGGTTCCATGCCTAAGGTCTGGACAATTAGATGTACAGGTGTCCCTCTTATCCAAAGTCTCACTTTCCACGGTTATATGGTTTGGCTGAGTCCCTATCCAGATCTCATCTTAAACTACAGTTCCCTTAATCCCCATGCTGTCATGGGACGGACCAGGTGGAGATAACTGAATCACGGGGGCAGTTCCCCCAAACTTTTGGCAGTTCCCCCAAACAGTGAGTCAGTTCTCACGAAATCTGATGGTTTCATAAGGGGCTGCCCAGCTTCCCTAGGCTTTCATTCCTCCTCTGCCACCATGTAAAGAAGGAGACGTTTGCTTCTCCTTTTGCCATGGTCTCCTCAGCCATGCAGAACTGTGAGTCAATTAAACCTCTTTCCTTAATAAATCACCCAGTATCGGGTATTTCTTCATAGCAGTATAGGATCAAACTAATACACATGGTTTCAGTTATCCATGGTCAACTGTGGTCCAAAAATAGTAAATGAAAAATTTCAGAAATAAATAATGTGCAAGTTTTAAATGGTGCACCCTTCAGAGCATTAAGGGACCCAGGTTGTGTGCTCCTTATGAGAATATAACTAATGCCTGATGATCTAAGGTAGAACAGTCTCATCCCAAAACCATGCCCACCCTTTCCATGAAACCAGTCCCTAGTGCCATAGTGGCCAGGGATCGCTGCTCTAGAACAGTGCTAAGAGAATTTTCTGCAATGATGGAAATGCTCTATGCCTCCTGAGTAGCAGGGATTACAGGAGTTCCCACCATGCCTAGCGAATGTTTGCTTTTTTGTGTGTTTTTTGAGACAGAGTCTCGCTCTATCGCCAGGCTGGAGTGCAATGGCGCGATCCTGGCTCACTGCAACTTCCATTTTCCAGTTTCAAGCAATTCTCCCGCCTCAGCCTCCCCAGTAGCTGGGACTACAGGCACGCACCACCATGCCCGGCTAATTTTTTTGTATTTTTTTTAGTAGAGATGGGGTTTCACCATGTTGGTCAGGGTGGTCTCAATCTCTTGACCTCATGATCCGCCCACCTCAGCCTTCCAAAGTGCTGGGATTACAGGCATGAGCCACCGCGCCCGGCGAATGTTTGTATTTTTTGAAGAGACAGGGTTTTGCAATGTTGCCCAGGCTAGTCTCGAACCCCTGGACTAAGCAATCCACCTGCCTTGGCCCCCGAAAGTGCTAGGATTACAGGCGTGAACTACGGCACCCAGCCTTTATTTAATTTTCATAGTTGAAACTCAAATACCCACCTGTGTCTTGTGACTACCACACCAGACAGCAGAGCTCTAGAACAGACACTGTTGCTGTGTGAGTTCAGGTAATACCACACCCTCTCTGTTCTCTACCTTCCCTCAGTTAGAGTTTGTATGCCACAGTCTTTGCCCTAATGGCAAGGAAAGGGGAGGTTAGGGATTGAGAGACTGAAGGAATCCATGTCAGCTCTGCTACAGGTGGGTTTTCCCAAAGCCATCTCCTGGAGATCCTGAGACATCGGTGGTTCTCTCAGACAACCCACAGGAGGGCAGTGCGCGTGCCGAGCAGCAACTTCCTAGGAACAGAGAGGTTTCCATCTCGGCCTCTTTAATCAGGAAGACACCCAAGAAGCAGGGGCTCCGATGACAGGCTCTGGAGCCAATGCTGCCAAAACCCGTCTCCGCCACTTACCAGCTCTGGGACCTACAGGTCACTGAATCCCTCACTTTTCTCATCTGTACAATGGACAATGACGCTGACCTCGGAGCCCTGTGGAATGTAAAGTTCCCAGCTGGCAATGCGCCTGGCATACACGAGGTTCTCAAATGTGTCAAGCCTATCCATTCACTGCGTATATTATCATATGGAATGTACATGCGTATTTACAAACATGGCTCACACACTGCACAGCACAGCGGTTAACCGCGTGAGCTCCTGAGCCAGACTGCCTTGTTCAATGCCAGCGCCACCAGGTATTAGCTGTGTGACTTTGGGCAACTCCCTCAACCTCTCTGGGCCTCAATTTCTGTCTCTCCAAAATCGGAGAACTATTAACTCCTACCTCACAGGACTGCTGCAAGGATAAAATCAGTTAAAGCAGGTGGAAGTGTTTAGAGCAGAGCCAAGTACCAAGTAAATGCTCCACCAACACCAGCCGTTATGATCGACCCTGCTGCATTTGAGGACTCCCACAGGACCACACAGAATGGTATAGAGCAGGGATTCTTTTCTCTTTTGTTTTTCTTTTTTGCTTTTTTGAGACAGGGTCTTGCTCTGCCACCCAGACTTGAGTGCAACGGTGCAATCATAGGTCAAACTATGGGATTGAGCAATTCTCTGACCTCAGCCGCCCAAGTAGGTAAGACATCAGGTGCATACCACCACGTGCACCTGAAGTCTATTTTATTTATCTATTTTTTTACTTGTCTACTTTTTCTAGAGACAGGGTCTCACTATGTTGTCCAGGCTGGTCTTGAACATCTGGCCTCAAGTGATCTCTGACCTCAGCCTCCCAAAGTGTGGGATTACAGGTGTGAGCCACCATGCCTGGCCAACAGCAGGGTTTCTCAATCCTGTGACAACCAAAAGCACCTCCAGATATTGTCAAACATTCCCTGGGGGACAACACTGCCCGTAATTGGGAATTACTAGTCTGAACCAATTTCCACCCTCGCCCAGCAGACAAAAGTCCACAAATGAGACCTCACAGAAGCTCCGCCATCCTGACAGAGCAAACAGGGTCAGAGCAAACAGGCTCAGTACTTCCAGTGGTCTCTGTTCCCAACTGTCCTCTTCTGTAAAATGGACACACTGGAACACTCCTCCCATCTACCACCAAGGGCCACATGAACAAAGCACTCAAACATTCACTCTACAAATATCTGAGTGTCTACTAGCTGACAGCTAGTGTTCCTCTTGGTTTCGGGTCCCACAAAACTCTGAGGACTCTAAGGATCCAATTCTATAATTAGACAAAGCCACCACAGGGGTCCTAATTGGGCAGGGTGGGAGACGGAGGCACCCAACTTGCAAAATGCCCAGGGATCCACAGACGCTCCTGGGTCCCGTGACGATGGGGTCATCAGTCCAGAGGCTGAGCCGATAGTCGGCAGCCAGCGCAGCCACATGGTTACATATGAAAAGGAAGATGCCGAGAAAGGAGATGAAGAGGCCGATGGCCTTCATGTAGTCCCAGTACGCAGAAAGCTTGACCTGGACACCATGGGAGATAAGGCATTTTAGCACATGCACACACTCAGCCCAGCTGCACAAGGTCAGGGCTTCACCAGCACTGCACATCCAGCTGCCTGCCTTTGCTCCTACCTAGCACACCCTCGCATTTAGCGATTCCACAAAGTCAGCAGTAGCAAAGTCGAGGGCCAGCACGGTGGCTCACGCATGTAATCCCTTGGCACTCTGGGGGGCCGCGGCAGGTGGATCAACTGATGTCAGGAGTTCGAGACCAGCATGGCCAATATGGCAAAACCCCGTCTCTACTAAAAATAGAAAAAATTAGCCAGTTTTGGTGGCAAGCGCCTGTAATCCCAGCTAACTGGGAGGCTGAGGCCTGAGAATCGCTTGAACCCAGGAGGCAGATGTTGCAGCAGGGAGCCAAGACCGTCCCACTGCACTCCAGCCTGGGTGGCAGAGTGAGACTCCATCTCAAAAACAAGAACAACAGAAGCCAAACTCGAGGTCTCTGCCCTGATGCACGGAGCTTCTGGCCATGTGGAGAGACGGGCTCCCATCAAATCATCCCAGATAAATGCATCATCACAGAGAAGGGCTGTAAACGGCACCCGATTCCATGTCAGTCAAAAATTGGGCATCCCAACCTAACACAGCGTAGAGAGGTATCGGGGGAGGTTTTCGTTGAGGAAGTGACATTAAAGAGTTAAACCAAATCTGGGTGTGAGGGCTCACACCTGTAATCCCAACACTTTGGGAGGTCAAGTCGGGTGGATCACCTGAGGTCAGGAGTTTGATATCAGCCCCCCTATGGTGAAACCCCATCTCTACTAAAGTATAAAAATTAGCTGGGTGTGGTGGCAAGCACCTGTAATCCCAGCTACTTGGGACGCTGAGGTATGAGAATCGCTTGAACCCGGAAGGCAGAGGTTGCAGTGAACTGAGATAGTGCCATTGCACTCCAGCCTGGACAACAAAGACTCTGTCTAAAAAAATAGAATATTGGTTGGGCGTGGTGGCTCACGCCTGTAATCCCAGCACTTTGGGAGGCGGAGCCAGGTGGATCACCTGGAATCAGGAATCCAAGACCAGCCTGGCCAACATGGTCAAACCTCTTCTCTACAAACATACAAAAATTAGTCGGGTGTGGGGACACGTGCCTGTAGTCCCAGCTACTCAGGAGGAGGGTAAGGCACAAGAGTCACCTGAACCCAGAAGCGAAAGTTGCAGTGAGCCAAAATTGCGCCACTGCTCTCCAGCCTGGGTGACAGTGGGAGCCTCTGCCTCCAGGAAAAAAAAAGAAAAAGAGTTAAAGCAGCTGAAAATGGAAAAAGGCTGGCAGAACCAGCATGTGCAGAGACCTGGAGGCAGGAGGGAACACAGCACATCTGGGGAACTGAGAGAAGGCATGGGCAGCTGGAGCTAGATCACGGGGCAGCAAGGAGTGAGGCTTCAGAAACCGGCTGCAGCCAGACCACACATGACATGGGAGACTCGGGTCAGGATTCCAACTTTTATGCCAAGACTGGCAGAAAAGAGAAGCCACCAATGAGCTTCAAGCAATGTGTGACATGTTGCCCAGCAACCAAGGTCAAGCGCCACCTCCACATCACAACTAGGCCAGCTCCTTTCACTCTGAGCACAGAATACCAACTCACCCATGTCCCCAGTGCCCAGCTCCCTCCAGGAGGCAAAGGTTGGAGTTTCCTTCCTTGGTATATTCCCTGGGGAGCCCCGCATGGCGCTAAACAAATCAGTCTAGTCACCTGACATGTAAGACGGCAATCTGCTTTAGGCCAGCCCCTGCCTAAGCCACCTGGCTTGCTTTCAAGAAACTCCCGGTCTCTTTACCCGTGTCTATGCTCACTGTCATTTCAATCTTTTCATGCTGAATTTTGAGTCGTAAAAATCATCTGGACTGGGTGCAGTGGCTCATCCCTACAATTCCAGCACTTTGGGAGGCCAAGGCAGGAGAATCGCTTGAGCCCAGGAGTTTGAGACTAGCATGGAAAACACAAGAAGACCCTATCTCTACAAAAAATTTTAAAATTAGCTAGGCATGGTGGTCTACACCTACAGTCCCAGCTACTCAAGAGGCTGAGCTAGGAGGATCGCTTGAACTCAGAAGCTGGAGGCTGCAGTGAGCTATGGTCACACCACTGCACTCCAGTCTCAAAAAACTAAATATATAAAATAATAAATAAATAAATGTCAGGCATGGTGGTGCACGCCTGTAATCCCAGCTACTCAGGAAGCTGAGGCACGAGAATCGCTTGAACCCAGGAGGTGGAGGTTGCAGTGAGCTGAGATGATCCCTCAGGTACTAAACATTGCTAAGCACAAAAACAGAGTTTCACCTGCTCAATGAATTAAGGGCCAGGTCAGTGGAGGAGCTTCTTGATTCAAACTCAGTCCGCCTCCCAAGGCTCTGCCTCTCCCATGGTGTCTCTGGCGACCTGCTCGCCTGGCAACCTCCAGGAACACAAAGGTGGGCTTCCTTCTTCCATGAAAGGAAGCCAAGCCAAGCGATCAGCAGAGGCGTGGGTGATGAGGAATGCTGAAGCTCACGCTACAAACGTGGCCTTCATAGCAGGTAAGGCTGAAGGAATCCAGGTGATAGGTGATGTTAGCAGTCAACTTGACGGGGTTAAGGAATACACAGATGGCTGGTAAAGTGTCATTTCTGGGTGTATGCCTGTGAGGGTGTTTCCAGATGAGACTGACATTTGAATCAGTGGACTGAGTAAGGAGGATCCATCCTCGCCCCATGTGGATGGGCACCACCCAATCAGCAGAGGGTCCAGACACAAGAAAAAGTCAGAGAAATGGCAAACTCATGTGATCTCTCTTCTGTAGACAGGATGTCATCCTCTCCTGCCCCTGGACATCAGAACTCCAGGCTGTCTGGCTTCTGGACTCTGGGACTTACCCCAGTGACTCCAGGTTCTCAAGCCTTTGGTTGTGGACCGAGAATTCCATCAGCTTCCCTGGGTCTGAGATCTTCAGACTTGGCCTGACCCATGCTACCAGCTTCCCGGGTTCTCCAGCTTGCAGATGGCCTAGCATAGGACTTCTCCATAATCACATGATCCAATTTCCTTAGATCTCTTCTCACCATCAATCCATCTACTCATCCATCATCTATCAAACATCCATCAATCATCCATCTATCACCTATCCATCCACCTATCATGTATCCATCCATCTATCCATCATCTACCATCTACCTATCATCTACCAATCTATCATTTATCCATCCATCCATCCATCCTACTAGTTCTGTCTCCATGAAGAACTGTAATAAACACGGACGCCACCTCTGCCTGCCAATGACCCTCAACTGGGCCATGGATATGGGCCATTTCCGTACAGTGCTCAGCCGCGGAGGCCCAGGCTGTATCTGCCTCCCACAAGACAATTTCTCCCATCACCTGGATCACCCAAACAGCCTCCCACGAGGGTCACGAGGTCCTCTGCTGATGTCCTAGTGGCTGGCATCATGGATGTCCCAGATTTCCACCCACCATCTGGGTCTGACTGAAGGCCTGTATCCTGGGCATTCCCGGTATAGAATGAGGAACTGAAACCCGGGTCTGGGGCTTTTCTCTGTAAAGCCAACGGGTCTGTGGGGAATCCAAGGCACTAGGCTGGCCCTGTCACGGCTTGCCAGAATAAGCTTACCCTGGAACAGGCAACAGAAACAAAACAGCCACCCTACTGCCCCCATGGCCACAATCCACTGCCCCCACATCACTTGCAATTTCATGTTCCAGCTCGTCCGGGCTCGGGATGTGTCTTGCATCCTTGTGTAATTGGCAGTTGCTTTTCTTCTTGTTACACAGAATAATAACCTATTGTGCAACTGATGGTATCTCAGATTTGAAGGGTTAAGGTATGTGCAGTGGAGGCCCTGACCTAATTTCCAAAAGAATGACAGAGGTGGTGCAGTGGGGCATGCCTTACATAGGGGGTAGAGTCTAAAATCCAGTACAGCCAGAATCACCCACGAATGGGGCTTCTTTGGTTAAACTAACATACATGGTCAGCTGGGTGTGCTGGACGGAAACACTTCAAACAGCAGGAACACGGGGGATGCCAGATGCTCAGAAAGAGACAGAAAAAGTGAGACTGACTCAAGGAGGGACAGTCACGTGCCATGGCAAACAGCATCAACTGCCCGCTTGGCTAGTGTTTTTCTCTCTTCTTTTCTTTTCTTGAGACAGAGGCTCGCTCTGTCTCCCAGGCTGGACTGCAGTGGTGCGATCCTTGCTCACTGCAACTTCCACCTCCTGGGACCAAGCGATTCTCCTACCTCAGTCTCCTAAGTAGCGGGGATTATAGGCACCCGCCACCACACCCAGCTAATTTTTTAATTTTTAGTAGAGATGGGGTTTCACCATGTTGGCCAGGCCGGTCTCGAACTCCTGACCTTGTGATCCACCCAACTTGGCCTCCCAAAGTGCTGGGATTACAGGTGTCAGCCACCATGCCCAGCTTCTTGCTTCTTTTCTACCCAGTTGCCTTAATGACTCACGAGATTTTACCCCATTTGGCAGAAAAGCAAACTGAGGCCTGGAGGAGAAGCAAGAACCACAAAGCTTTTAACATTGCCAGGGCTACAGCCTGGATTCAGGCCACAGGGGCAGGAAGTAGGAAACCGGGGCATCCTGGAGGACAAGGAAACTCACACTTACTTCCTAGACTTAACGCATTCCTTCTTTCAGTTAATTCCCAAAACAGGCACGACTTGTTCGAACGTGTCCTCCTTATTTAAGGACCAGAGGCCACTGCTCTCCAGGGACTGGTGGTAGCCCCGGACGATCAACCTGAAGCCAAGACACAAGGGGTTAGGCAATGAGAGGAGGAGGAGGAGGATGGGGCTCACTCACTTCACAGGCATGCCGATGCTGCGCCCCTGCCCAGCACAACTGCCCGCTGCGAACGAAGGCAGCCACGCAGCTGGGAATGTCTGAATGTGGACAGACATCTGCACATATTACAAGGTTATTACAGCTAATTCTGTTGGGTCATGCAGGAAAAATGGCTTTCTTTTGGGGGAGTGTGTACAAAGATTTAGGGAAAAAAGATTATTTAGGAGGGAAATATCAAGACGGCTTGAATTCACTCTGTTATCATTCATTCTTTTTTTTTTTTTTTGGATTTTTGTTGTTTTGAGACGGAGTCTCGCTATGTGGCCCAGGTTGGAATACAGTAGTGTGTTCTTAGCCCACTGCAACCTCCACCTCCCAGTTTCAAGCAATTCTCCTGCGTCAGCCTCCCAAGTCTGGGACTTTCAAGCAATTCTCCTGCCTCAGCCTCCCAAGTCTGGGACTACAAGCGCACGCCACCACGCCTGGCTAATTTTTTGTATTTTAGTAGAAACGGGGTTTCACCATGTTGCCTAGGCTGGTCTCAAACTCCTGAGCTCAGGCAATCCGCCTGCCTTGGCCTCCCAAAACGCTGGGATTACAGGCACGAGCCACCATGCTCGGCCTCATTCCTTTATTTTATTTGGTGACAAGGTCTCGTGTCACTCAGGATGGAGTACAGTAGCACGATCACGGCTCCCCACAGCCTCCAGCTCCTGGCCTAGAGTGATCCCCCCACCTCAGCCTCCCAAGTAGCTGGGACATCAGGTGTGAGCCATTATGACTGGCTGACAGAGTCTCCCTATATTGCCCAAGCTGGTCTTGAGCTCCTGGGTTCAAGCAATCCTCCCACCTTGGCCTCACAAAGTGTTGGGATTATAGCCGTGAGCCACCACGCCCCACCAACTTTTTAAAATTTTACATTAAAAAAGGCTAATATGGGCCAGGCCCTAGAGAATATTTGCATTCAACCTTGTGTATAAGGTCATATGCATTTTTTTTTTTTTTTTGAGACGGAGTTTCACTCTTGTTACCCAGGCTGGAGTACAGTGGCGTGATCTTGGCTTACTGTAACCTCCGCCTCCTGGGTTCAAGCAATTCTCCTGCCTCAACCTCCCAAGTAGCTGGGATTAGGCACCTGCCACGCCCCCTCCCCACTAACTATTGTATTTTTAGTGAAGACACGGTTTCACCACGTGGGCCAGGCTGATCTCAAACTCCTGACCTCAGGTAATCCACCCACCTTGGCCTCCCAAGTAGCTGGGACTTCAACTGAACACTTTAATAACAAAAAGTTAAACACTTTCATTTTTTGTTTTAAAATAATTTCAGACTTATAGAAAAATTACTCAAATCATACTAAGAATTCACTCAATTCACCAGTATTAACATGTTGCAAAGTTTACAATATCATTCTGTCTCTATCCATTCACACACAAACACACACACACACACTCACACACATCATCACCTTTTTCTAAACCATTCAAATAGTTAAAGGTCTAGCACAGTGGCTCACACCTGTAATCCCAGCACCTTGGGAGGCTGAAGTGGGTGGATCACCTGAGGTCCGGGAGTTTGAGACTAGCCTGGCCAACATGGCGAAACCCCATCTCTATTAAAAATACAAAAATTAGCCAGGTGTGGTGGTACAGGCCTGTAATCCCAGCTACTAGGGAAGCAGAGACAGGAGAATCACTTAAACCCAAGAGGCAGAGGCTGCAGATCACGCCACTGCACTCCAGCCTGGACAACAGAGCAAGACTCTGTCTCAAAAAAAAAAAAGAAAAAAAAAAAGATGTAGGTTCTACATATCTATACCCCCAAAAAACTGGGGTATCCCCTTACAATCCAGGACATGCTCTTATGTAACTACAGCACAATTTTCCAAAACAAGAATGAATGTTATTAATTAGCATGCATCTGCTGTCCTACAGTCATATACAAATTAATCAACTGTCCCAGTGATGCTCTTTAATAGGAATTTGAAGGAATTATTTGAAACATCTCATCTTTTAAAAAGAAGTTTACAAAAAGTTTATAAAGACAAGAATGAGACCGGGCATGGTGGCTCACTCCTATAATCCCAGCACTCTGGCAGCCTGAGGTGGAAGAATCACTGGAGCTCAGAATTTGGAGACCAGCCTGGGCAACATGCTAAAACCCCATCTCTGCAAAAAAATGGCAAAAATCTGCTGGGCGTGGTGGAGCCTGCCTATAGTCCCAGCTACTCGGGAGGCTGAGGCAGGAGCATCACCTGAGCCCAGCAGATCCAGACTGCAGTGAGCTACAATTGTGCCACTGCACTCCAGCCTCAGTGACACAGCAAAAGCCTGCCTCCAGTAAAACAAAAAGATGATGCATATTAGAGTGAAAAAAAAGATTCTTCAAATAATCCCCAATAAGACGTTGACAATGTGCAGGAAAAGGTGTACAAAAAGAAAACAACAAGGTGGCTGGGCATTGCGGCTCACACCTGTAATCCCAGCACTTTGCGACGCCGATGTGGGTTGGTTACCTGAGGTCAGGAGTTCAAGACAAGCATGCCCAACATGGCAAAACCCTGTCTCTACTAAAAATACAAAAATTAGCCAGGCATGGTGGTGCACGCCTGTAATCCCGGCTACCTGGGAGATTGAGACAGGAGAAGCACTTAAACCGAGGAGGCAGAGGTTGTAGTGAGCTGAGATTGTGCCGCCGCACTCCAGCCTGGGAGACAGAGTGAGACTCTGTCTCAAATAGAAAAGAAATAAGACCAGAAGGAGGCATACTAAAATGGTGACAGTGGTTGCCTCTGGGAGTTTCCTTACTACTGATCTGCAAATGTGTTTTTTAACCCACGTTTCCTATGGTGACATAGTATTATTTTTCTAAGGAGCAGAGAGTGGGAGGGGAACAATGTCAATAATAACTATACCTAATATTTAAGAAACCCAAATCTGTCAGATTGAACATGATACTGAGTAAGAAATAAAAAATTTTAAAAATAACCCAAATCTGAAGCTAAAGCATGAGCAGTCCAGTGTATGGCTGTCCCAGGCCAAGCCTTCTGCAGAGATTTAAGCTGCTCATGGCTCATGTGTTTATCACATTCAAGGTGATGGACTTGCAGGACAGAGTTGGTGTCTCTGAGACCACGTGGCCAGCACAGGCAGATTCAAGACAACTCTGCAGAAGAGCAAAGGAGAGAGAAGTCGAGGCATGGGCTCAGCATGTTGATTCATTCATTCATTCATTCATTCCCTACTACCTCCCTGAGGTCTTGGGGGCCCAGCCTTAACCTGTGATCCACGAGAAGGTGATCTTGGACAGGAAGGAGGCACTGGACTCTGGGCAAGGATTCTAGTGGAAAGAAAGAACGGGTTAGCGAGGAAGAGGGAAAGGAACAATTCCACTTTTCATCCAGGCCAGAGCTTAGCAGGGAGTCGTAGCTGCCCATTCTTCCTTCAAGAGGACCAGCGTCCACTCCATACCATTCTGCATCCCAAAAGGATTCTCTCCTAAGCCCCAGGGAAGAAACTCACAGCAGCTTCTCCCGTTTCACTCAGCAGAGTGTCTACCACGCGCAACCACAATACAACAAGCTATCGACCTGCCTTATCTTCTATCCCCACAGCAACCCTCGGAACTGGTGTTACCATCATTCCCATTTTACTCATTCATTCAACAAATATTTTCTGAGCACCTACTATGTGCTAGGCACTCTACTAGGTACTACAGGGTTACCTCAGATCCCCATGATAACCTCATAAGCTGGTATTACCATTGTCCCCATTTTCCTCATTGAGCCACTGAATATTTATTGACCACCTACTATGAGCTAGACAAGCTACCAAGAACTTATATACTTGCATTATTTTATATCCTCACGGAATGCTATGAACATGGTATTACTATTATCTTCATTCATTCATTCATCCAACAGATATTTCCTGAGCACCATCCATGTGCCAAGCACCCTACATACAAAGCTAAAATAACAGAAACGGCCCCTGCCTGGATGGAGCTTGTGGTCCACTGCAGTAATCATCAGTGATGCCTGCCAAGATTCTCTACTGTTAATAGCAAGCTCTAAGTGCTTTACACAAATTACCCTATGTAATCTTCATCCCCACCTCACAAGGTAGGTCAGAGTATTATATCATCCTTGTTTTGCAGTTAAAAGAAACTGAGGACCAGAGATGAAATGATTTGTTCAAGGTCCCACAGCTAAAAGTGGCGAAGACAGGATGTGAGCCCTGAAGAGTCAGGCTCCAGAGAGACATGCATCAAATGATCACATGAACAAATGCAAAACTGCGACTTCTGGGCCGTGATATGTGTCCTGAAGGTAGAAAAATATTACCAATGAGATAAAATCCACACATGGGGGCTGATCTGACATACTGAGGTCAGAGAAGTCTCCCCCAAAAAAGACAGTCAAGCTGGCACCTGAAAGATGAGTAGAGCAGAACTAAGTAACGAAGAAAGGCAAGGCATTCCCAGCAGACAGCAGTGTATGCAAAGGCCCGGTGGTAGGAGGAAGCATGGCAGACTCCAGGAACCAAGAGGGGGCCCGAGCAGTCTACACTGAAGGTTGTGCACAGTCTACACTGCAGGCTACATATTTTGGTATTCATTCTAAGGGCAGGGGAAAGTACTGAGAGACTCTAAGCAAGCTATCAAAGAGCTTATGTTCCAGAGGCACGAAGATGAGCCCCAGCTCAACATACAGGCAAGGAAAGGGACCGACACAGAGTCCTAGGATGACAGACCACGCCTGGCTTTCAACACAGAGGCATTCGGGTCAAAATTCTGAAACACAAGCTTTAAGCAGGAGAGGAAGAAAAGTCACCATGTAGCAATGAGAGCTTTAGCCAAGGACTCCACTCAAAGTCCCAGCCTTGTGCAGAGATAAGGCATTTCCAGAGCCCGATAAGGCGGCATACTCTCCTCAAGTGGTTTTCCATTCAAGGCGGGGTGTGCTTTTTAAAAGATACTGTATCCTGGCGGGGTGTGGTGGTTCACACCTGTAATCCCAAGCACTTTGGGAGGCCAAGGCAGGCGGATCACTTGAGGTCAGGAGTTGGAGACCAGCCTGGCCAACACGGCAAAACCCTGTTTCTACTAAAAATACAAAAATTAGCTGAGAATCGTGGCTCACAACTGTAGTGCCAGCTACTCAGGAGGCTGAGGCAGGAGAATTACTTGAACCCAGGAGGCAGAGAGGTTGCAGTGAGCTGAGATCCCACCTCTGCACTCCACACTGAGGACTCTGTCTGTATCTGGGCCCTTCCCCCACCAGGGATTCTGATTAAGCTGGTGTGGGGTGTGACTGGGGCACTGAAACTTTGTTTTTGTTTTACACGTTTCACATTCTTCTTGGAAAAGTGGCTGGGCAGGAAATACGCAAGATAAGCCAAGAACACTGCGTCACACTGGACAGCAAAGAAACTAAGCATAAACAGTATTGTTACAAGGCCCAAGAGCCAAGCAGAAGTGGCACTGCAGGCTAAAAAAGGGACAATCTGAGCTCAGACAAGGAGAGTAAGTGCAACGGGCTGAAACGTGCCATGTATGTTTGGTTTTGTTTTCTTTTGTTTTGAGACTGAGTCTTGCTCTGTCTCCCAGGCTGGAGTGCAGTGGCGTGATCCTGGCTCACTGCAACCTCCGTCTCCTGGGTTCAAGTGCTCCTCCCACCTCAGACTCCCAAGTAGCTGGGATTACAAGCATGAGCCAAGACACTGGGCTAATTTTTGTATTTTTAGTAGCGACAGGGTTTCCACTGTTGCTAACCAGACTGGTCTCGAACTCCTGACCTCAAGTGATCCACCCTCCTCGGCCTCCCAAAGCGCTGGGATTACAGAAATGAGCCACCGCGCCGGGCCAAAACCTTCCATTTTTACTTAAGGTTTTAATGATTAATTTCACATTATAATGTGAAAGTAATTAGTCCCTAGCAATCTTATCCCAAAAACTGGGGCTGATTATAAAGCACTACTTTGCTCAGTCCCATTTTCCTTCAAATCACCTATTTTGAGTACATACACTAGTTTCATTTTCCACCCCTGTATAGGGGCAGTAAATACTACTAGGAAAAAACCCACAATTAGCACCAGTACAAATTCAAGGTTGCCAACCTGAGCGTAAGCATTGCTTTATAATTTTTACCCATCCCAGGTTACAGTCTGCTATTACCCCAAATGAAATCTCAAATGTCCTCCATGCTGCATAAAACCCACGCTGGCCCCTCAGTGGAAAACATCAACCATGAATTATGGATCTCTTCTCCTTTACCTTCAGACCACTGATCTCTCGCATCGACTGTGCTTATTACCTTGTATGTCTAGCATTAGACTGGACTCCTAGAGAAGAGGAACTCACATTCATTTCTTGGTCCCGAGGGCCAAACTCCAAAGTGCAATTAAGGAAAGAAATACCTCCAATTCTTTAGAGTTCTGAATTCGTGTTCCTCTCAAAAATGGCAGTGTGTATTCAAGCTCTGCTTATTTTCCTGATTCAGTGCTCCACCTTTGGGGGTCTTACAAAATAGGCCAGGAAGTCAAAAATGTCTAGAGATTACTCCCACATGGTAATCTTTGCAAATAAAACTCTTAGACCTGACCTTACATTAATAAAAATTTCATGGTACTTTTTTTTTTTTTCTTTTGAGACAGGGTCTTGCTCTATCACCCAGGCTGGAGAGTATGAGTACAGCTCACTGCAACCTCATTCTCCTGAGCTCAAGCAATCCTCCCCACCTCAGCCTCCAAGCACAAGCCGGCATGTGTAGCTAATTTTTTTGTAGAGATGGGGTTTCACCATGTTGTTCAGCCTGGTCTCAAACCTCAGGACTCACAGGATGCTCCTGTCTCAGCCTCCCAAAGTGCTGGGATGACAGGCGTGAGCCGCTGTGTGCAGCCCTAATACCACATTTTAATTGTGTGTTGAGGTGGCTGGATTGAAGGAAGAAATGGGTACTCCATTTTCTTTCATTTCCCAGTCCTAACGGGTTTTAAACACACTAATATTAAAGTTTAAATGCCCTAGAGCTGAA
>NW_022438164.1:0-17957 GCF_009761245.1 Sapajus apella | reverse complement strand
TAGTAGAATAGACCAAACAGAGGAAAGAGTCTCAGAGCTTGAAACCTGGCTTTCTGAAAGAAAAGAGGCAAGAATGGGGGAAAAGAATTAAAAGGAATGAACAAATGCTTTGAGAAATAAAGAATTATGTAAATGCCTTATTAAAGTACCTGAAAGAGATGACGAAAATGGAACCAACTTGGAAAACATATTTCAGAATATCATTCATGAGAATTTCCCCAACCTAGCCCGACAGACCAACATTGAAATTCAGGAAATCCAGAGAATCTCAAATATGCCACGAGAAGAACATCCCTAAGACACATAATTATCAGGTTATACAAGGTCAAAATGAAAGAAAAATTGTTAGCGGCAGCTAGGGAGAAAGACAGGGTCACCTACAAGGGGAATCCCGTCAGACTAACAGTGGACTGCTCAGCTGAAACCCTACAAGCCAGAAGAGATATTCAACTTCTTAAAGAAAAAAATTTCAACCCAGAACTTCAAGTCCAGCAAAATTAAGTGTCATAAGTGAAGGAGAAATAAGATCATTTTCAGGCAAGCAAATGCTGAGGAAAGTCATTACCAGCAGATGTACCTTACAAGAGGTCCTGAAAGTAGCCCTTAATATGGAAAGAAAAGATCATCACCAGCCACTACAAAAATGCACTGAATTACACAGATGAGTGATGCTAAAAAACCAACCATATACACAAGTCTGCAAAACTATCAATTAACAGCGTGATGACGGGATCGAATCCATACATATCATTGCCAACGTTAAATGTAAATGGGCTAAATGCTCCAATTGAAAAACACAGAGGGGCAAGCTGGATAAAGAACCAAGATCCATTTGAGTATGCTGTCTTTAAGAGACCCATCTCACATGCAGTCCCACACATAGGCTCAAAATAAAGGAATGGAGAAAAATCTTTCAAGCAAATGGGAAACAGAAAAAAGCAGGTGTTGCAATCCTAGTTTCTCACAAAACAGTCTATAGCAATAAAGATACAAAGAGAAGGATATGGGCCCGGTGCTGTGGCTCAAGCCTGTAATCCCAGCATTTTGGGAGGCTGAGGTGGGCGGATCACGACGTCAAGAGATCAAGACCATCCTGGCCAATATGGTGAAACCCCATCTCTACTAAAAATACACACACACACACAAAAAAAAATTAGCTGGGCGTGGTGGTAACGACCTGTAGCCCCAGCTACCCGGGAGGCTGAGGCAGGAGAATTGCTTGAACCCAGGAGGTGGAGGTTGCAGTGAGCTGAGATCATGCCACTGCACTCCAGCCTGGCGCCTGGCAACAGAGCGAGACTCTGCCTCAAAAAAAAAAAAAAGAAGGACATTACAAATGTGGCCCTGACCTTTGATAAATGTCATTGTTGCTTGATACCAACCTGAGCTATCCTTATTGTTCAAACCAATAGTATAGATGATTTTCTGAGGCTTGGGAGCTTCTGCCCTCTGGAGAGTCTCTGATCTCCCAAAATTTGGTTGAGAGCTAAGGTTGATTTTGCTTTACAGCTCCTTTTGTGAAGTTTTACTCATTTCCGGTAAGGAAGGCAAGTTTTTCTGCTTCCAGGATGATGGAGAGCAGGCACTTCCTTTCTTGAGCTTCAGCTTGCTTTTGACAGGAAAGGTGAGTGTGAATTTTTTCCTGCCTCTAAGATGGTAGAGAACAGTCATCAGCCTAAGCCTTATTTCCAGGTAAGTGGCTAAATTAAAGATTTGTCTTAAAATTTTTCCTTATTGACTAAAAGTTAAGATTACCAACCAGTTGGTTTTAATTTCTCCTTACCATTATAACACTCAGTAATCATATTTATTATTGTGCATTTGTTTATTTTGCTGAACTTATTTATTTATTTATGTTTGGAATTTTGTTGTTATTTCACTTTTCTTCCATCAAGTATGAGCATATTTTTGTGACTTGGTCAAATCCAAGGGAGTGTTCCAAATTTTGGGAAGCAAGTCATCTGAATTGGCAAAAACTCTTGTAGCTGCCAAGTATGTATTTTCTAGTTAGCAGAATTTTTTTTTTAACTTAAGAGGCTCTGTCCACATAACAAGGCCATCTTTTGCCAGCCAAGGCCATCTTTTGACAGCCAATGACAAACTGAAGGAGAAGTGGTGGCCTTCCAATCCTAAGATTCTGCCCTGTTCACTAGAGCAACCAGAGTTTTGCTCCTAAGTCTAGTTCTTTCTGGTTTGGTATTTGTTACTTTTAAAGTATTAGGCCAGGCGTGGTGGCTCATGCCTGCAATCCAAACACTTTGGAGGCCAAGGCGGGTGGATCACCTGAGGTCAGGAGTTCAAGATCAGCCTGACCAACATGGTGAAACTGCGTCTTTAAAAAATAAATAAATAAATAAAATATCAGCAGTTTTATTCTGTTTATGTGATGTATTACATTTATGGATTTGTGTATGTTGAACCGGATTTGCATCACTGGGATGAAGCCTACTTGGTCATGATGGACAAGCTTCTTGATATGCTGTTGCAATCTGTTGGCCAGTATTATATAGGAACCAAAGACAAAAACCACATGATTATCTCAATAGATGCAGAGAAGGCCGTCGATAAAATTCAACATCCCTTCATTCTAAAAACTCTCAATAAACCTAGGTATTGATGGAACGTATCGTAAAATGATTAAAACTATATATAACAAACCTACAGCCAATATCATACTGAACTGGCAAAAGCTGGAAGAAATCCCGTTGAAATCAGGCACTAGACAAGAATGCCCTCTATCACCCCTCCTATTCAACACAGTGTTAGATCTTCTAGCCAGAGTAATCTGCCAAGAAAAAGAAATAAAGGGTATTCGATTAGGAAAGGAGGAAGTCAAACTGTCTCTATTTGCAGATGACATGATTGTATATTTAGAATACCCCATAGTCTCAGCCCAAAATCTTCTCAAACTAATAAGTAACCTCAGCAAAGTCTCAGGATACAAAATAATTGTGCAGAAATCACAAGCATTCCTTTATCCCAACAGACAAACAGAGCCAAATCAAGAGCAAACTCCCTTTCACAACTGCTCCAAAGAGAATAAAATACCTGGGAATACAACTAACAAAGGATGCAAAGGACCTCTTCAAGGAGAACTGCAAACCCCTGCTCAACGAAATCAGAGAGGACACAAACAGATGGAGAAACATTCCATGGTTAGGAAGAATCAATATCGTGAAAATGGCCATACTGCCCAAAGTAATCTATAGATTCAACGCTATCCCCATCAAGCTACCAATGACGTTCTTTACAGAACTGGAAAAAAACACTTTAAACTTCATATGGAATCACAAGAGACCCCGCATAGCCAAGAAAATCCTAAGCAAAAAAACAAAGCTGAAGGCATCACACTGCCAGACTTCAAACTATACTACAAGGCTACAGTAATCAAAACAGCATGGTACTGGTACCAAAACAGAGACATAGACAAATGGAACAGAACAGAGACCCAAGAATAAACACCACACATCTACAGCCATCTGATCTTTGACAAACCTGGCAAAAACAAGCAACGGTGAAAGGACTCCATGTTTAATAAATGGTGTTGGGAAAACTGGCTAGCAATGTGCAGAAAGCAGAAACTGGACCACTACCTGTCACCTTACACTAAAATTAACTCCAGATGGATCAAAGATTTAAAAATAAAACCTAACACCATAAAAACACTAGAAGAAAATGTAGGCAAAACCATGCAGGACATAGGCATAGGCAAGGACTTCATGACTAAAACACCAAAAGCAATGGCAATAAAAGCCAGGATAGACAAATGGGATCTAATCAAACTCCAGAGCTTCTGTACAGCAAAAGAAACCATCATTAGAGTGAATCAGCAACCAACAGAATGGAAAAAAATGTTTGGAATCTACCCATCTGACAAAGGGCTAATATCCAGAATCTACAAAGACCCAAAACAGATATACAAGAAAAAAATAACCCCAATCAAAAATAGGCAAAGGATATGAACAGACTCTTTTCAAAAGAGGGCATATATGAGGCCAAGAAACATACCAAAAAATACTCATCATCACTGGTCATTTCAGAAATGCAAATCAAAACCACACTGAGATATCATCTCACACCATTTAGAATGGTGATTATTAAAAAAATCTAGAGACAACAGTTGCTGGAAAGGATATGGAGAAATAGGAACACTCTTACACAGTTGATGGGAGAGTAAGTTCAACCATTGTGGAAGACAGTTTGGCGATTTCTCAAGGATGTAGAAATAGAAATTCCATTTGACCCAGCAATCTCACTATTGGGTATATACCCAAAAAATTATAAATGGTTCTACTATCAAGACACATAAACATGTATGTTCATTGTAGCCCTGTATACAATCGCAAAGACCTGGAATCAACCCAAATGCCCATTGATGATAGACTGGACAAATAAAATGTGGTACATATACATCATGGAATAGTACACAACCATAAAAAATGATGAGTTTGCGTCCTCTGTAGGGACTTGGATGAATCTGGAAACCATCATTGTCAGCAAACTGACACAAGAACCTAAAGCCAAACACCGTATGTTCTCACTAATAGGTGGGTGTTGAACAACGAGAACATGTGGACTCAGAGAGAGGAGTATCACACACACAGGGGACAGTTGGAGGGGTAGGGGAGAGACAATGGGACATGAGGAGGGAGGGGAGGGTGGGGAGGCACAACATGGGGAGAAATGCGAGATACAGTATGCACCTAAAATAAAATAAATAAATAAATAAATAAATAAAAATCAATAAAAATAAATAAAATATCAGCAATTTGTCCCAGTTATGATGTGGTAGTAAGAGATTCAAAAGGATTCTCTATAAGCACTTTATAATTAAAAGCAGATTTCTTTTTTTATATATACACTTTAATTTCTCTGGTACATGTGAAGAATGTGCATGTTTGTTATGTAGGTATACACATACCGTGAGGGCTTGTTGCACCAATCAACCCGCGATCTACCTTAGGTATTTCTCCTAATGCTATGCCTCTCCTAGGCCCCACCCTGACAGGACTCAGTGTCTGATGTTTGCCTCCCTGTGTCCATGTGCTCTCATTGTTCAACTCCCACTTATGAGTGAGAACATGGGGTGTTTGGTTTTCTGTTCTTGTGTCAGTTTGCTGAGAATGATGGTTTCTAGCTTCATCCATGTCCCTGAAAAGGACATGAACTCATCCTTTTTCATGGCTGCATAATATTCCGTGGTGTATATGTGCCACGTTTTCTTTATCCAGTTTATTATTGATGGACATTTGGGTTGGTTCCAAGGTTTGCTATTATGAACAGTGCCACAGTAAACATACATTTGCATATGTCTTTGTGGTAGAATAATTTATAATTCTTTGGGTATATACCCAGCAATAGGATTGCTGAGTCCAATGGCATTTCTATTTCTAGATCCTTGAGGAATCACCACACAGTCTTCCTCAATGGTAGAACTTATTTACACTCCCAACAATGTAAAAGAGTTCCTATTTCTACATCCTCTCCAGCTTCTGTTGTTTTCTGATTTTTTTAATAATTGTTTTCCTAAAATGACAAGTGATGATGAGCTTTTCTTTATATGTTTTTTGCTTTCATAAATGTCTTCTTTTGGGGAGTATCTGTTTACATTCCTTGCCTACGTTTTAATGGAGTTTTTTTTTCTTGTGAATTTTAGTTCTTTGTAGATTCTTCATATTAGCCCTTTGTCAGGTGAATAGATGGCAAAAATTTTCTCCCATGCTGTGGGTTGCTTGTTCACTCTGACGATTGTTCTGTTTTGTTTCAATTTGTTTTCTGAAGTAGCTTTTTAGTTTAATTAGATCTCATTTGTCAATTTTGGCATTTGTTGCCATTGCTTTTGGTGTTTTAGTCATGAAGTCTTTGCCTATGCCTATGTTCTGAATGGTATTGCCTAGGTTTTTTTCTAGGGTTCTTATAATTTTAGGTCTTCTGTTTTAGTCTTTAATCCATCTTGTGTTAATTTTTCTATAAGGTGTAAGTAATGGGTCCAGTTTCAGTTTTCTGCATATGGATATCCAGTTTTCCCAACACAATTAATTAAATAGGGAATCCTTTCCCCATTGGGTTTTCCTCTTTTTTAATTTTTGTTCTGGTTTGTCAAAGATCAGATGGTTGTAGATATGTGGCATTATTTTTGAGGCCTCTGTCTCATTCCATTGGTCTGTATAGCTGTTTTGGTTCCAGTACCATGCTGTTTTGGTTACTGTAGGCTGGTAGTATAGTTTGAAGTCAGGTAGAGTGATGTCTCCAGCATTGTTCTTTCTGCTTGGCTATACGGGCTCTGTTTTCATTTCATATGAAAATAAAGGTAGTTTTTGGAAATTCTGTGAAGAAAGTCAATGGTAGCTTGGTGGGGATAGCATTAGTTTGAACTATGTGGTCATTTTTCTAACATTGATTCTCCCTATCCATAAGCATGGATTTTTTTTTATTTGTTTGTGACTTGTTTTGTTTCTTTGAGCAGTGGTTTGTAGTTATCCTTTAAGGAGAACTTGAAGGATGGACTCAGGAAGCACAAGGCAGCTGTCTTGGTTTTCCATGAGTCCATGCTTAACATTGAACTTATATCCTCTTGAATACCAGTTGTTTCTCCAATTTAGGTTCATAGTAGTCATAACTGATGGGTTGTCATAGGTACCGTGACAGACCATGGAGTTCATTCAAATTGTATATATAAACAATTTCAGTATTGGCTGATTTAGAATGACGGTCTGACAAAGTGTTTTCTTGGTATTCAATTAATTTTTCTTTATAGGAAATCTTACACTGTCCTTAAAGTATATGGGATTATTTGAAATGATGTGATTCTAAAGTTTCCAGAAATCTGTATTCAGGAGCTCTTTTCAGGATTTTTCCATTTTTTCAGGAACGTCCTAAAAGACACCATATTCTAGGACATTTTGTGCTTGTGAAGTTTTCAGAAACTGCACCAGTATTAAGCAGTTAACTGTGGAACTGATGTTAAATAGTTATGCAATTGACAAGAAAATTTGTTCATTTCTGTGGTCTACAATTTATCCTGGAAACAATAATTATAATTGACAGCATATATTTTGACATATTATAATTTTAGGAATTGCACACAATTTTCAAACATATATTAACATTGATTAGAATATAATCTGAAGAAGGTGAAATATTTCTTATTTTGACAGTGCTTCTCATGTAACAACATGTCAAATAATTCCATATACTTCTCTTTTGGATTCTTCAATGTCGTCTGTCGCATCCCAAATTTATTAGTCAAAAAGACTTAATTTTGAAGATGAAATTGGATTTTGGGAAGCCTATCAAATATATTAATATTGATATAAATATATTAAAGGCTTAAAACACTTGATATAAAATGGAATACCAGGTCACGTAAGTCATTCATTTAGCCAAAATGGTGACTCAAAAAATATTTAAAGGCAAAAGCCTTTACTCATTGATATAAGACAGCTTTTCAAGCAATGTGTGTCTTTCCCTTCTTTTTCCTGTAGTTTATTAAGGAAAGACAGAAATCTTTTATTATTGTTTAATATTATGTTAAAATCTTATTCAAGAGAGAAAGTCAAATTTCACTCTTGCATTAGTGTACTATTAATGTCAACCTTAATAAATAACCTAATAAAACCTTAAAGACAAATTCATCTAGTCTTTACCAGTTTGACCATAAGTTGAAATTCTTATAAACTTTTGATAACATTTTACAAATTTGTATTAAAGCAAAATTAGTGCTCTAAGAAAACGCTGTTGTGTTTTTATTCCAGTGTCCAATTTATGGAAAAACTGAATAAAACTCCTTTAAATTTAGCCAATGTTTTCACACACTGTGTTTCTTCTATAAGATGACTATTTGACAAACCTTTGACAACTTGCTCAAACCTTTAGCTTTATTGAATCTAAGCTAAAACAATCTTTTAACATTCTGAACTAGGCAAAAATTTACATTCTAATGCCCTATAATGTTTTACTAAAAGCACATTTCACTTTTTTCACAAAGCTTCTATGTAAAACTTTTTTCAGTAGTCTCAATTACATATTTCAATGTTAACTCTTAGCAATTTTTATTTTTGGTGAAAAACCTGGCAGGTAGGTGATTTTAATTTTGTACTAGGTATGGAGCCTAGGACACCAGACACAAGTACAGAAAAAGTCTGACTCTTTCAAGCATAGCCACGGGGCACAGCTAACTCTACATGTTCCCAGACCTTACCTAGAATCTAATGACTCCAAAGCAGGTAAGTTGAACAGATTTTAAAAGCCAAAAGAAGCAGTTTATTACTTTAAAGCATTTTACAAATGAACCTAATATCTGACCTGCCTAATTTAGACCTAATGTCTTTATTTTACCAATAAACTTTAAAACTGTCTTTATTTCTCAAATATTACTTAAGTCATGTGAACTAAAAGGCATTATAGTTTTTATTTTTCTGAAAAAATAATTTGATTTAAGCACTCATTATTTTAAAGCCAATTAGAGAGCACTTTTTATTTATAAACATCACACACAACACACAAAAATACACAGAATAGATCCAGTAGTTGTGATATTCATATAATTATATTGCCATCAAATGTTTCAATTCAACAGGAGATTATAGAACACACTTTAACAATGTTCAAATTCTGAAGAAAATATATATTTAGGTAAAGATTGATAGTATTTTCTATATCACTTTTAATTTAGTATTTAATTGTGTACTGTAACATTTCTCTATATAATATTTCATGTACGTTACTCATATATGTAAAGATTACACATATCTCAGAGGTGGAGACTATTGATGTTAAATGTATTTATTCTTATATCTTCTGAAGCACTCAAGTCAGAGGAACTAAATTACACGTTCTAATTTGAAAATTCACGATCTTGTAACATATTATAATGCTTAGAAGAGCTCAGTAAAACTAAGCTCTAGCTACCTCGAAATTGTTTGTTTTTCATACTTCATTAGGAAATAAATTCCAGTTCAAATTTTATTAATTATGCCCCTTGCTCTTCCATGTCTTTCCAACGTAGGATTAGAAAGACTTTCTTTATAAGACTAGATTCAGGAAATTAGTATCCCATGTTGAAATCTGGCTCTCAGGAAAGCTTCCAGAGAGGAAGCCTCCTAGTTGGGAACCAATAAACCTTACTTAGATTACTCTACATTGTTACTCCCCTGAAAGTAAGGGACAATCTATTCTCAAACTGCATCCTTGGGGTTCATGATCTATTTCTCTTCACTTTTCCTATGATTTCTCTTCCCATGGTCAGGAGTTTCTTTTTGTTTGTTTTGTTTTTATTAACTTCTGAAGTGCATGTACAGATCTTGCAGGATTGTTGCATAGGTACACACATGCCATGGTGGTTTTCTGCCTTCATCCCTCTATCACCTACATGAGGCATTTCTCCCAATGTTCTCCTTCTGTGTTTTTCAGCTCCATCAAGTCATTTATGTTCTTCTCTAAGCCGGTTATTCTGGTTAGCATTTTGTCAAACCTTGTTTCAAGGTTTTTACTTTCTTTGCATTAGGTTAGAACATGTTCCTTTAGCTCAGAGAAGTTTGTTATTACCCATCTTCTGAAGCCTGTTTCTGTCAATTCATCAAATTCATTCTCCATCCAGTTTTGTTCCCTTGCCGGTGAGGAGTTGTGATCCCTTGGAGGAGGAGAGGCATTCTGGTCTGTGGTGATTTCATTCTTTTTGTGCTGGTTTCTTCCAATCTTCGTAGATTTTTCTACCGTTGGTTTCTGAAGTTGGTGACTTTTGGATAGGATCTCTGAGTGGACATACTTTCTGTTGATGTTGAAGCTATTTCTTTCTCTCTCTCTCTCTCTTTTTTTTTTTTTTCCATTGTGCCACTGGCCCGTGCCTTCTTTTTTTTTTTTCTTTTTTTTTTTTTTCCAGTTTTTCTTCTAACAGGCCTCTCTGCTATAGGACTGCTGGAGGTCCACTGGAGACTGTGTTTGCCAGAGAATCACCTGTGGGGCTGCAGAACAGCAAGGATTGCTGCCCGTTCTTTCCTCTCATAGCTTCGTCCCAGAAGGGTACTCACCAGATGTCAGCCAGAGCTCTCCTCTATGAGGTATCTTTTTGGATATATGGGGGTCACGGAGCCACTTGAGGAGTCAGTCTGTCCCTTATCTGAGCTCAAGTGTTTTTCTGGGAGCTTTGTTGCTTCCTTTAGAGCTCCTGGGCAGGGACGTTTAAGTCTGCTGCCCCAGAACTCACAACCACCCCTTTCCCAGGTGCTCTGTCCCTGGAAGGTGGGGTTTTTTTTATAAGCCTCTGACGTGCTCCTGCCTTTTTGTTAGAGGCATCCTGCTCAGCAAGGAGGGAGTTTAGTCACAGTCTGCCTGTAGAGGCACTGCTGAGCTGCTGCGGGTTCAGTCCAGATGCTGTGTAAATTTTGCTTTTGTTAACACAGGTAAGGTTAGAAGTGCCTTGGCATCAGTGGATGCCCTTCCCCTCACCAAGCTCCATCCTCCTGGGTGGAGATCAAACTGCTGTGCTGACTGTAAAACTCGCATGTCAGAGGGCTTCAGTTGGCTGGTCTTTGTTGTGGGGGGACCTGCCATGCCAGGTCACTTGGCTCCCTACCTTCAACTCCCCTTTTTTTCTGGGGAGTGGGAGGCTCTGTCTTGCAGGCATACCAGGTGCCATCCAAAACGGCCACAGAGATTTGTGCTGAAAACCCACAGCACTGGCTGAATTGGCCTCTCAGATTTGTGCTGATAAGCCACAGTGCTTGTTGGTCCAGCTAAAATCTCCTGGTGCAGGATATAAAGACCATGGGAGAAGTGCAGTATCTTAATCAAAGTTCAGGAGTGGCTGGATAAGTCCCCCAAAGGCCACTGTTGGGTAGGAGATGGGTC
Organism: Sapajus apella; assembly: GCF_009761245.1. NCBI lineage: Eukaryota > Metazoa > Chordata > Mammalia > Primates > Cebidae > Sapajus > Sapajus apella. The sequence continues at coordinate 7,109 of NW_022438164.1, read as the reverse complement.
CTCCAGCCAGTTGCACTTCCTAGGTGAGGCAGTGCTGCACCCTGCCTCAGTTTGCCCTCCTTGGGCTACACCTACTGTGCAAGCAGTTCCATTGAGGTGAACATGGTACCTCGGTTGGCAATGCTGAGATAACTTGCCTTGTGCATTGCTGTCACTGGGAGCTGTGCTATAGAGCAGCTCCTATTCCACCATCTTGTCAAAAGTATGGAAGCTTCTTTAAGTGCTAGTAAATGTAGATTAAATGAATGAATGGTAGATAAGCAAAAGAATTTGGGAAAGAAGATGGAAGAAAAAAGGAGGTAGAGACAGAGGAAAATGGAGGAGACCAGTGTAAGGGGGAGTGGAAGAGAGAACTAATGGCTGCAATAATTTTATTTAAAAAACATTATCTACAATAATTAGTATCACCCAATAGAAATGTGTTATTTAATGGGAACACTCAACCCATCAGCAATGAAAAGCAGGTAAGACATTCAAATTGATATTCCATATCATAAACTAAGTCAAATATATTTTATTAATAATATTTGATTGATAAGAGAAGTAGCTTTTCTGTTTAGATTTTGAGGAGATAATCAAAACAAATGCCAGTGTTTACCATCCATTCAAGCCATGTCCTCATATGTTTTAATTTATTGGGAAAAGGGAAAAATGACCCTGGATAGTGACATTCCTCATTACTGTGATAACACTCTCTCAAAGTTTTCACAGCACAATAATATAGTTTTAAAGACCCATTTATCAAATACTTTCACCTGAAATTAAGAAAATATTTAAGGAAAACTAAAACAACTGGTGGTTTTATCCTCATCATTTTTTTTCCTTCATTCCTTCCTTTATTCAAAACCCTACCAAATGGCATGTATGCAAAGGAACCATATCTAAGCATGGGAAAGACAGAAATTCCTCTCCCAAGTATACCCCAAAATTATGAAGCCAGTAGTTCAGTACATAAAACAAAAATAACATTTTCATGGAGGAAAGTTGAATGTGAATGCGGCCCCACAGTTTTCAAATCTAAGCTGCCTCCTGAGCCTTTTTTTTTTTTTTTTTTTTTTTTTTTTTGAGATGGAGTTTTGCTCTGTTGCCCAGACTGGAGTTTAATGGCACAATCTTGGCTCATCACAACCTCTGTCTCCCAGGTTCAAGCAATTATCCTGCCTCAGTCTCCCAGGTAGCTGGGATTACAGGCATGCACCACCATCCCTGTCTAATTTTTGTATTTTTAGTAATCCTGGGGTTTCTCCATGTTGATCAGATTTGTCTTGAACTCCTGACCTCAGGTGATCAGTCTGCCTCAGCCTCCCAATGTGCTGGGAGTACAGGTGTGAGCCACCATGTCCGGCCACCCCCAAGCCTTAATAGTGGCCAAGAGTCCTGATTTCCTGGAGAGCTTCCAGAGGAGGAGTCGCCAGGCACATTCTCTTTGTTCCCTGCTCCATGCTTGTAGATGGCCTGGCCACCAAAGAATTCAGGCCTTCAGCTGATTTTGAACTGTGTGAGCTTAGCCCTGCTTCAGCTGAAACAGGCACTGAGAGGCATAACTGTGGCTCTCCATTTCGTCCATATCAATCACTGAATTGTCATGTCTCTCTCTGGTTTTGTCTTAAGCACCTTTTAGAACAGATAAGCAGTGTTTAGAATGTCAGCACAACTAACGGGTGTAGTGTAGGTGGTTAAATCTCTGGGGCACATATGATTAAGCTTTCATTTCTGAACAATTGTGATAGTCTCAGAAAGTGCCATTTCTGGACCTTTTACTTTTGACTCGAAAATTTTGGCAAAAATTTACATGCATCTTTATAGCCAATGAGTCTCATTTACAAGAATGATGATCACTATTATCACCATTATTCAGAAGAGGCAACTGAGTCTCAGTCAGGCAGTTACTCAATGTAACCAGGGTGGATAGGGCACACTGATGGCAGAGATCTAGTATGAAATTGAGCTATCTGCTGAAAATGCCCGTGTTTTTAACTGCTATGCCAAGTAATGTATTAAACAGAAGCCATTTTAAAATCAAGAATATATACATTTGTGGTCTATACAACTTAGAAGTGTTTACCTGTTGTTTGCTGAGTTTTTCTGTGGGGTAGAATAAAGGACACTGGCTCTGAGGATGGCCTTCCAGCTGATTGTCTGTCCTATCTGTAGCCACTCCTCCACTCCCTGCCACAACCACCCTCAACTGTTTATATTCCAGCACACTTTGTGCCTTTGCACCATCTGCCTTTAATGTCCTCCTCCTGTTTCACCAGCCAAAATCCTGCTCATTCCTTACAGTCTGGCTCAGTTGTCACCTTCACCCAGAATCTGGGAACTAGAAGAAAGTTAAAGGATGGTTGTTTGAGTTGTGAACCTAGCATGTGGTTTGGTGCATTTGACACTATTGTGAATGAAGTTATACTGCATTGGAGAATCCTTGTGTTTGTCAAGTTAGGGCAGACAGTTCCAATTTTCTGTATCCACTGTGGTTCTCCAAGAACAGAAGAGGATTTCTCTCTACAACAGGGAAAGCAGGGCTGTAAAAGTTGCCATTCCAACTGTGAAATCTGTAATTTCTTTATGTGTGAGATAAAATGTAAGCATGAGGGAAGGTGCCATGTTCTTACATATAAATGGAAAAAGTACTAAGAATGTTTAACAAATAAGTTTTTGATCCCTCATGAATTTGTTGACACTCTGCTCCTCTATTTGCAGTTTGAGTTTATTAGAATTACATGACAAATGGCATATCGGGTTTCTATGACTTCTATGAGGAAAAGGAATAAGCTATACATGCATCTGTGGGTTATGTATTGTTGGTGATCACATTAGGCAGCTTCAGTGAAGCAATAATCCTGACAAATCCCAGTATACTTGTCACTTGACTTTATGCATTAGCAGTAGCTGCTCATTTAGGCAGCTCTGCCTGATCGGTCTCGCTGAAAGTTGAGAAGTGCTCATTCTGGGCACTGGGCTGAAGAAGCAGCCCTTATCTGAGATATATGGTTCTTGTGGTAGATGGAAAAGAGTAAGATATCTGAAGAAAGTAATCAATGGCTCTTAAAACTTCTGCTTGAAAGTGGAGTGTGTACACATGCTCACTTTGCACTGACTGAATCAAGTCACATGGCTGAGTCTGATGGCAATGGGGCATAAATATTTATCGCTTTCATTGGAGGCACTGCCAGTCAAATTGCAGAATTTGAGGACATACAGTCATAAAACAAGGGCAAGTGTCCAGGCACAGTGGCTCATGCCTGTAATCCCAGCAATTTGGGAGGCCAGAGCAGGGGGATCACTTGAGCCCAAGAGTTTGGGACCAGCCTAAGTAACATGGAGAAATCCTGTGTCTACAAAAAATACCAAAAAATAAAAATTAGCTGGATGTGGTGTCATGTGCTTATAGTTCCAGCCACTCAGAAGGCTGATATTGAGGGATCAGTTGAGCCCAGGAGATCGAGGTTGCCATGAGCCCAGATCATGCCACTGCATTCCAGCCTGGGTACTATAGCGAGACCTTGTTTCAAAAAGAAAAGAAGGGTCAGAGAGTTTTTGTTATGGTTATACAGTTGATCATGATTAACTTAGATATTACTTATAATGGGTGTGATATCTATTACTGATTATCATAGCCTGAATTATGTTTCTCCAAAAAAAAAAATGTTTGATATCCTAAACCTCAGTGCCTAAGAATGTGACTATCTTTGAGAATTGGGTTTTTAAAAAGATAAATAAGGTTTAACTCTGTAAGCTGAATATACACCTTGACAATCATTCTGCTACATAGCTCCGTATTTGTTTTAGAGCCAGATATTTCTCATTTCACACTATACTCCCACTCACTCAGGAATATCCAAATGCAGCTTTTAGAATAAACGTGTTTCTACCTGGCTGAATCTAAACATAGATGCAACTTCCTAAGGTGAACGAATACACTGCAGAGCAGTTTGAAAGACACGTTTCACCTGTGTTTTAGACACGATCTTACCGCTAATTCTTATATACCTGAATATGGTTGGAAATATCTGTTTCTAGATTCTCCAAAGAAAGGGTTTCTGATCTGCTACATTCACACATCAGTTTAATTCTGTAAGTTGAATATACACGTTGACAATCATTCTGCTAGATAGCTCCGTTTTTGTTTTAGAACCGGATATTTCTCATTACACCCTATACTCCCATTGACTCAGGAATATCCAAAGCAGCTTTTAGAGGAAACGTGTTTCTAACTCGCTGAATTTAAACATACATTCAACTTTGTAAGGTGAACGAACACACAGCAGAGCAGTTTGAAAGATACGTTTCACCTGCGTTTTAGACACAGCCTTACTGCTAATACTTATATTCCAGTATATGGCTGGAAATATCTTTTTCTAGATTCTCCAAAGAAAGGGTTTCTGAACTGCTGCAAACACCCATCTGTTTAACTCTTTAAGTTGAATGCATGCATTGACAACCATTCTCTTAGATACCTCCGTTTTTGTTTTAGAGCCATATATTTCTCATTACACCATATGCTCCCATTCTCTCTGGAATATTTAATCGCAGCTCCTAGAAGAAACATGTTTCTGTCTCCCTGAATCTAAACATAGATTCAATTTGCTAAAGTGAACGAACACACAGCAGAGGAGTTTGTATGGTACGTTTCTTCTGTGGTTACAGGCAGTCTTACTGCTCTTTCTTATATGCCTGTATTTGCCTTGAAGTATCTGTTTTGAGGGTGATCGATCCAAGATGGCTGTTTAGGAACAGCTCAGGATTGCAGCTCCCAGTGAAACTGCAGAGGGTGACTGGTTGCCACCTTTTTATTGCCCACAGACTAGGAAATTCCCAGGTGGAGGAGCCCCACAGTTCACCAGTGTGGCTGTGTCGGCCGGCGCTACTTCTTCACCCGGCGTGGCTGCTTTGTCAGCGCCCTGGTGAAGTGGTTCTCCATACAAAATACACTGGTCCGGGTGCCCTTTTGGGTGGTGATTGTAGCCACAGGACATCCCCCGTTCATCTGTTTAAAAAGGGGACTGAACAGGGTACCAGGACAGTAGATTCCAGGGCAAAAAAAAGCGCCACGAATCTCAGTGCCACTGTTTAAGCCAGTGCAGTGAGTCGCCACACGGGAAAACACACAGATCCCGGGGCCTCTTCAACAGGCGACTGGAACACCAACTTAAAAAAAAAAAAAAAGGCTCTGAGGCAGGGAGCCAGGCGATCAGGCTCGACTAGTCCCACCCCCACAAAAGAACAGCAATCAGAAACTTTCTGGATTTACAGTTTCACAGCAAGTGCAGCTGAACCCAGGACGGTCCAGCTCTGTGGGGGAAGGGCATCTGCCATTACCAAGGAACTCCACCACTATAGACGCTATTGCTGAGGTAGCCTGCTATTGCCAAGGCAACTTGCCGTTGCTGAGGCAGCCCGCCATTGCCAAGGCAACCCACCACTACAGAGAGACTCCGCCATTACAGAGGTGGGCCGCCATTGCCAAGGCAGTTATAACTACACCTATATAAACAGGACTGCAGGGAGGATCACATGGCAGCTGGGCGGAGCCCACAGCAGGTCAGCAAAGCCTCTGCAGGCAGACAGTGACTAGGCTGCCTCCTCGCTTGGCAGGGCAGCCCTGAAAAAAAAAAGGCAGCAGCACAACAGAAACTCATAAATAAAGCCCTATCTCCCTGTGACAGAGCACCTGGGGGAAAAAAAGGGAGTTTATGAGTTCTGCTGCAGCAGACCTAAACCTACCTGCCCAGCAACTCTGAATTAACAACGGAGCTCACAGCTCAGCACTTGACCTTTAATAAAGGGCAGACTGTCTTTTCAAGCATCTCCCTGACCCTTGTATATCCAAAGAGTCACTTCATAAAGGAGAGAACGGACTGACATTTCGTGGGTATCCTTCTGGGACAAAGACAGCAGAAGAAGAAACTGGTAGCAACCCTTACTGTTCTGCAGCTGCTGCAGGTGATCCCCAGGCAAGCAGGGCCTGGAGTCGACCTCAGCAGTCCTACCTCAAAGGGGCCAGACTGTTAGAAGGAAAACTAAAAAAAGAAGTAACTTCATCATCCACAAGCTGGAAGTTCACTCAGAGACCCAATCTGAAAGTCAGTAACTACAAAGACAACAGGTCGATAAACCCACAAGGATGGGAAGAAACCAGCACAAAAAGGATGAAAACACCGGAAACCAGAACACCTCTCCTCCTACAAGGGATGGCAGCTCCTCACCAGCAAGGGAACAAGGCTGGATGGAGAATGAGTGTGACGAAATGACAGAATCAGACTTCAGAAGGTGGGTACTAAGAAACTTCTGTGAGCTAAAAGAACATGTTTTAACCCAATGCAAAGAAACTAAGAACCTTGAAAAAAGATTTGACGAAATGCTAATGAGAATGGACAACATAGAGAGGAATATAAGTAAATTGATGGAGCTGAAAAACACAACACGAGAACTTCGCGAAGTATGCACCACTTTCAAAAGCCGAATTGACCAAGCAGAAGAAGGGATATCAGAGGTCAAGATCAACTCAATGAAATAAAACAAGAAGGTAAGAATAGAGAAAAAAGGGTAAAAAGGAATGAACAAAGTCTCCAAGAAATGTGGGACTATGTGAAAAGACCTAATCTACATTTGATAGGTGTACCTGAGTGCGAGGAAGAGAACGAATCCAAGCTGGAAAATACTCTTCAGGATATTATCCAGGAAAACTTCCCCAACCTAGCAAGGCAGGCCAATATTCAAGTCCAGGAAATACAGAGAACACCACAAAGATATTCCTCAAGACGAACAACCCCAAGACACATAATCATCAGATTCACCTGGGTTGAAATGAAGGAGAAATTGCTAAGGGCAGCAAGAGAGAAAGGTTGGGTTACCCACAAAGGGAAGCCCATCAGACTAATAGCATATCTCTCAGCAGAAACCCTACAAGCCAGAAAAGAGTGGGGCCAATATTCAACATCTTTAAAGAAAAGAACTTCCAACCCAGAATCTCCTATCCAGCCATACTAAGCTTCATAAGTGAAGGAAAAATAAAATCCTTTGCGAACAAGCAAATCAGAGATTTTGTCACCACCAGACCTGCAATTCAAGCATTCAGACCCCACCCAGCCCAGAATAGACTCTGCAGT
>NW_022438163.1:8384-17964 GCF_009761245.1 Sapajus apella | reverse complement strand
ATATTAAGCTACATTAACTAAGTTAGAATTTAAATAAGTATATAGTGGTAAGCCAGGTGGGCTTAAAATTTAATTTACTACTATATTAGTATAGGCATGTTTTCTGAAAGGTAGCATCTGAGGTGTGTGTGGAGTAATCATGGGCAGTACTATTTATTGAAGTGTGTGGTTAGTTGTGGGGCGTATATGTTTTTCAGTTCATAGGACTTATAAAATAAATAATGTCAATAGTGGGATATTTCTTTATGACATCTGCCTCAGAAAATACAAATTGGATTTAAGGTTGGGTAAGTGGAAATAGGTAAATATACGTGTGGATGTAGGAGCGGTGGTCTATAGATTTAATTGGGTAAAACAGTAGTTATTTATCATGTCCTGTAACCATTGACTGAATAACACCTTAGTGGTCGGGATGGGGGCCAAGACATTCAATATAGGTGCGATGATAGCATAAGGTCTGGCAAAGCACATTCAGGTACCACAGGACCGAGGGCAGGACTCCTTCCGGAGCCTACAGCACTGCTGATGATTCCCCCCCGCCATTTCCCCACCCAGGCACCCAGTGTGTCCTGTGACGCAGTTAAGATGGTGATAGCACCGCACCATCGTGATGTCTTATTTAAGAAGAACGTGTACGCAATCTTAATGGAATGGCCCTGAGGTAGGAACCAAATGCCAGATATAGTTTCAGGATAACCAAGCCCTGTCTATATGGGCCCGGAGGGAGAAGAGTGGCAAATGTGGGCGGATTGCTGGTTTCATGGAGGATGGTAGATTAAGAGACCAAATATAACGATGGATATCCATGGTTAGAAGGACTGTCCAAGTAGAATGTGCTATGCCCTATTAATAACCTAATGTATGGATGTACAAATAATGATATATACTCAACAATATCCATGTGCTGGGGCACTTGTTATGTGCTGTTTGGATTCGAATGTGTTATAGTCCAATGTGGGATTACAGTTCTTGCTTATAAGCATGTTTGTTAACATCTTATGCATGTCTTGGTGTAATGTACTATGTATAGTTAAGCATTTGTAGTACTATGTATTATGGGGACAAGCAATAATGTACTAATTACATAAAAGGTGGAAATATTGTGTATGCTTGCAAAGTACTTTATTGCTAAGCCATCAGTAGTATAAATTAGTTAGCCAGTTATTCAGGGAATAGTTTTAAGATTAGAATTTCAGCTTTGGGTGTTGATGGTAGAATTAGATATTCTTTCCCTGATGTCCTGGAGAGTGGGTGTATCTCCTTTTCTGGTTTACAAGACTGGGATATTAAATTATACTACAAGAACATTTATCACTTAAGTAGTTTGTTTTCAATTAAGGCTTAGGGTAATAATAATAAGGAAATATATAATGGATGCGGTTTGGCCAATGGTTATGAAGGAGTATTCGACTGGTTGGCCTCCAATTCATGTGAGTGTAAGTAGATCGGCTACTAGTGTTCAGAATAGGATTTGGGCGATTGGTCAGAATGCTATGCTTTGTTGTTTGTATAGGTGTATAATTGGGATAATTATAAGAATTAGAATAGAGAGTACAAGAGCTACCTCACAGTTTGTTGGGAATAGATCGTAAGATTGCATATGCAAATAGAAAGTATCGTTCTGGCTTGATGTGGGGTAGGGTATTGAGGGGATTGGCTAATGTGTAGTTGTCTGGGTCAGTTAAAAGGTCAGGTGTAAATAAGGATAGGCTTATTAGGGATAGGAGAAGAAAAATTAGTCCGAGGATATCTTTAGTTGTATAGTAGGGGTGAAATATAATTTTATCAGGGTTGGATGTCATTCTGGATGGATTACTTGATCCTGTTTCGTGCAGAAACAAGAGATGGATAGTTGCTAGGGCTGCGATGATAAAGGGTAAGATAAAGTGGAAAGTAAAGAATCGTGTAAGGGTGGCTTTGTCTACTGAGAAGCCACCTCAGATCCATTGTACAAGGTCAGATCCAATGTAGGCGATGGCTGATAGGTTTGTAATTACTGTAGCCCCTCAAAATGATATTTGGCCTCATGGGAGAACATAACCTATAAATGCTGTGGCTATGGTTGTAATTAGTAGGATTGTACCGGTATTTCAAGTCTTCAGAAAAAGAAAATATCCGTAGTATAGACCTCGGCTGATATGAAGGAAGAGGCATACGAAGAATATGGAGGCGCTATTAGCAAATAAGTAGCGGATTATTCAGCCGTAGTTAACATCTCGGGTGATGTGGGCAACTGAGGAAAAGGCGGTTAAGGAATCTGGTGTGTAATGTATGGCCAAGAATAAGCCTGTAGTAATTTGAATAATTAGGTAGGTGCCTAGAAGTGAGCCGAAATTTCATCAGGAGGAAATGTTAGATGGTGTGGGGAGGTCAATAAATGAGTTGTTAATAATTTTTGTTAGTGGATGTGTTTTGTGGGGGGAAGTCATTAGGATTCTTATAGTTGAAATACAACGATGGTTTTTCATATCATTAGTCATGGTTATAACCCATGTGGGAATAATGACATATGCTTTATTTTCATTAAGTATTATTTTAGTAATGGGGTTTGTAGGGTTTTCTTCTAAGCCCACACCTATTTATGGGGGGTTAGTGCTAATTTTTAGTGGTGCTGTAGGTTGTGTAATTATATTTTGGTGGATCTTATGGGGCTTATAGTTTTTTAAATTTATTTAGGTGGTATAATGGTTGTTTTTGGTTATACTGTGGCAATAGCGATTGATGAGTGTCCTGAAACATGAGTTTCAAGCATTGATATTTTAGGAATATTTATGTTGGGTTTAGTGTTGGAAACAACGATAGTATTATTATTAGGTGGTGATCCCAATAAAACGGTAGAAGTTACTGTTAATTATAAGACTGTGGTGAGTTGAATAATTTATGAGGGTGGGGGCCAGGGTTGATTCGTGAAGATCCTACAGGTGCCGCTGCTTTATATAATTACGGTGTTTGAGTTGTTTTAGTTACCTGTTGGACATTGTTCATGGGTATACATATTGCAATTGAGTTAACTCGGGGCTGGGGTTAGATGGTTAAGAGTAGTGCCAGAGTGAGTGGAATAAAGGATAAGAAATAGAGCTTGATTAGGCCTTTTTGAATTGATGTGGTTGTAGAGATTGAGATTTGGGTCTGTGTTGTTATTTTTGGTATAGATTTTTCTAGTCAAAATAGGTCTAGTAAGGTAGAGGTGAAGTTTTGGCTTGTGGTTAAGCTTGAATGGGGTTTTAAGTGATGAGTAGTGATTGAGTAAAAGTCTAGTATGTTAGAGAAGTAGTAAGTTTTTACTAGGGTGCTTAATTTTATATTGTTAGTTATGAAACTAAGTTCTATTGCTAGAAGGAGCCCTAAAATAGTTACACCTAAAGCTGTAAGTTTGAGGTAATGGGGTATAGTGACTTGAGGGTGCGAGGCAGGAGGGACACAATTAGACATAAGAAACCCAGCAAAAATGCTACGCGCTGCTAGGCGATTAATTGGGTTTATTAGCAGGGGATTATTTTCGTTAATTGAGATTAAAGTTGTAAAGCGAGGGTGTCCCGTTAAAGTATAGAAAATAATACGGATACTGTATATCGCTGTAAGGGTGGTGGCTACGAGAGTAGTTGTAAGGGCTCAGGCGTTGGTATACGACATGTTGGCGGTTTTGATATTAGATCTTTTGAGTAGAAACCTGTAAGGAAGGGTGCTCCTATAAGTGCAAAGCTGCCAATAATGAGGGAGGAAGCGGTGAAGGGTAAGGTTTTAAATAGGCCTCCTATTTTTCGAATACCTTGCTCATTGTTAAGGCTGTGAATAATAGATCCTGCAGATAGAAATAGTGTAGCTTTGAAAAAGGCGTGGGTACAGATATGAAGAAAGGCTAGGTGTGGTTGATTAATGCCAGCTGTTACTATTATGAGGCCTAGTTGGCTTGAGGTTGAAAAGGCTATGATCTTTTTTATATCATTTTATGTCGGAGCACAGATTGCTGTAAATAGGGTAGTAATAGCCCTTAGTGATAAGGTGAGTGTTTGAATAAGCAAATTATTTTCAATTAGGGGATGAAAGCGGATAATTAGAAAAATACCTGCAACGACTATTGTGCTGGAGTGAAGTAATGCTGAAGCTGGGGTGGGTCCTTCCATGGCAGAGGGTAGTCATGGGTGCAGACCAAATTGGGCTGATTTTCCTGTTGCTGCTAGGAGGAGGCTTATTAGGGGAAAGGAGTTTGGGGTGGAGTTAAGAATAAATATTTGTTGAAAATCTCATGAATTAGAGTATAAAAAGAGTCATGCTGTTGCTAGGATAAAGCCAATATCTCCAATGTGGTTGTGTAGAATTGCTTGCAGGGCTGCTGTGCTGGCATCTGTTCGGCCATATCATCAGCTAATTAGCAGAAAGGATATAATGCCTATTCCTTCTCATCCAATAAAAAGTTGAAACAGATTATTAGTGGTAATTAAAATTAGTATTGTGATAAGAAAAATGAGCAAGTACTTGAGGAATTGGTTAATGTTTGGGTCTGAGCTTATGTACCATATTGAGAACTCTACGATTTACATAATGTGGGTATAAGAGGTTTTTGTCAGGATTAATTAATTATGATGGGTGCTAGTAGAGGGATTAATATTATTAGATTGTTGGAAGAGTGCATTTTTACTTTTATTTGGAGTTGCACCAATGTTTTTGGCTCCTAAGACCAATGGATAACTACTATCCTTTAAAAGCTGAGAAGCCAAGCTGTTAGGCTTGGGGGCATGAGTTAGCAGTTCTTGCATACTTTCTCAGTAGTTTAGAAGTTATAATCTTCTATTATTTGATTCAGAATCTAAGTTTTGATTAAACTATAGCTACAGGGTGCTGATCCTATAATCACTTTGGGGTCTAAGGTGAGGAGGAGGATTGGTGCCATATGTATTAGTATAAGTATATTTTCTCGTGTAAATAGGGGTTTTACATTGCTAGTACTGTATGCTAATGGCCCTCGCTGTGTTGAAGTAAATATATGTAGTGAGTTTAGAGCTGTAATTAGTATGTTGAATCCCGTAAATATAATAGTAAAGTTGGATCAGGAGAAGGAGGCAACATTGTAAGTAGTTCCCCCACTAAGTTAATAGTTAGGGGTAAGGCGAGATTGGCAAAGTTTGCTAGAAGTCATCAGAGAGCTAGGAGTGGGAATAGTGTTTGGAGGCCTCGGGTGAATATTATAGTTCAGCTGTGAATTCGTTCGTAGTTTGAGTTTGCCAGGCAAAATAGTAGAGATGAAGTAAATCCATGGGCAATTATTAGGATTATTGCGCCAGTAAAGCTTCAGGGGGGTTGAATGAGGATAGCTAAGATAACAAGTGCTGTATGGCTAACGGAAGAGTAGGCAATGAGTGATTTTAGGTCTGCTTGTCATAAGCAGATAGAACTTGTTATAACCATACCTCATAGAGATAGAATAAGGAAAGGGTAACTTATTTTTTCTGTTAAGGGGTTAAGAATAGGGGTGACTCATATCATGCCGTAGCCACCTAGTTTTAGCAGGACTGCTGCAAGTACAAGTACTATTGAGCCAGCGACTGGGGCTTCGACATGGGCTTTGGGTACTCATAGATGAATTCCATACAGGGGTATTTCGACTATAAAGGCCATTATGTACCCTAACCATATAACATTATTAGTTCAGGAGAGTAATAATTCTTTGGTATTAACTATTATTGCCCGTATATTTAAGGATCCTAAGCTGTTTAAGTGATAGAGGAGTGTAATAAGTAATGGAAGAGATCCTGCTAGTGTGTAGAATAAGAAGTATGAGCCAGCTTTGAGGCGCTCTGGTTATACCTCCAGTGGGTAATAATAATTAAGGTAGAGATTAGGGTAGTTTCAAATAGGATATAAAATAGGATTAGTTCTGTAGCTGTAAATGTTGAGATTAGGGAGATTTGTAAAAAAATTAATATTGAGATATATAGTTTTTTTCGTGGGAGGGAATTGTAGAGGTGGTGTTGTGTTGCTAAGATTATTAGTGGTAATAGGTTGTTAGGGTTAGGAGAGGTGATGTTGATGGGTCTGAGAAGAAGGTTAGTGATAAATTACATGAACTATTTGGTAGATACAGGAGTATAAGGGTAAAAGCACTAATAGGCTGCAGGTTATTTTATTAATTCATATTATATGACTCTTTGAAAGTCATATTGGAAGTATCAATTATCAGTAAGATAATTTTTAACATTGAAGTAAATTTAAATTTTGCTATAGACTGTACAGATTAGAAATTAAGATTAATAAGGCTAAACCTACTGCAGCTTCATATGCAGCGAATACTAGTAGAATAATAGGCATTATATATATATTAAGTGCATATTTAAGGTTATGAGTGTTGCTATAATAAATAGTGATAATATTATGCCTTCCAAACATAGTAGAGATGATACTAGGTGAGATCGGTAGATTAATAATCCCAGTAAAGATATGAAATATGCTAGTGCGGTATTAATGTAGATGAAAGGCACTTTGGTGTATATGATTTATCATAATCTAATGAGCCGAAATCATTTGTTTTGATTAAACTATACACCAACTCGACTCAATCTAATCCCTTTTGGGTCCATTCGTAGGCTAACCCTAGTGCAAGAATAGTAAGTAGAACGAGAATTATGTTGATTGTTAGTATTAAGTTATTTGTTTGGGTTGCTCACGGCAGGGGTAGCAGTAGGGCAATCTCTAGGTCAAAAAGAAGAAATGTGATAGCAACTAGGAAAAATTTTATAGAAAAGGGCAGATGGGCAGAGGCTGTAGGGTCAAATCCACACTCATACGGATTATATTTTTCTGCATATGAATTTAATTGTGGAATTCAAAATGTAATGGTAATTAATAGTAAGGCTCGTAGAATATTAGTTATTAGGGTTAGTGCTAGGTTAATTATACTCTCTCGAGTTTATCAAGGCCTGTTGATTGGAAGTCAGTGGTGCTATTTATACTAAGAATAGGATCCTCATCAGTAGATAGAAATATAGAGGAATAGTCATACTACTTCTACGAAATGTCAGTATCATGCGGCGGCTTCAAAGCCGAAATGGTGGTTGGATGTGAAGTGATATAGTTGTTGGCGAATATAGCATGTGGCAAGGAAAGTGGTTCCAATGATAACATGAAGGCCATGGAAACCTGTAGCTATAAAGAATGTGGAGCCATAAATTTCATCAAAAATGGTAAAGGAAGTTTCAGAGTACTCTGATATTTGTAGATAGGTAAAGTAAATTCCTAGCGCAATAGTTGTAGATAGTGCTTGAGCTGATTCTTCTCGATCAGCTTCTATTAGGCTGTGATGTGCTCAAGTAACTGTGACTCCTGATGCGAGTAGGACAGCTGTATTCAGAAGTGGTACTTCCATTGGATTAAGAGGGAAGATACCTGTAGGAGGTCAGTGCCCTCCTGTTTGTGGGGTTGGAACTAAACTAGAGTGGTAAAATGCTCAGAAGAAACCAGTGAAAAAGAAGACTTCTGAAATGATAAGATTATTCCATATCGGAGACCTTTTTTAACGGGTATGGCATGGTGGCCTTGATATGTGCTTTCTCGTGCTACATCACGTCATCATTGAAATACTGTTATTGCCGGGCACGGTGGCTCAAGCCTGTAATCCCAGCACTTTGGGAGGCCGAGGCGGGTGGATCACGAGGTCAAGAGATCGAGATCATCCTGGTCAACATGGTGAAACCCCGTCTCTACTAAAAAAAATACAAAACATTAGCTGGGCATGGTGGCGCGTGCCTGTAATCCCAGCTACTCAGGAGGTTGAGGCAGGAGAATTGCCTGAACCCGGGAGGCGGAGGTTGCGGTGAGTCAAGATCGCGCCATTGCACTCCAGCCTGGGTAACAAGAGTGAAACTCCATCTCAAAAAAAAAAAAAAAAAAAGAAAGACTGTTATTGCACTAGCTAATAGTCCTGCGGCAAGGAGGAGGATATAGTAGAAATGGAATCATATAATTAGGCCAGAGGTTAATAGAAAAGCTGGTAGGGCTCCTGTTAGTGGTGAGGGACTTGGGTTGACTATGTGATAAGCGTGTGGTTGGTGTGTCATTATGAATTATCATATAGGTAGAGGCTCACTAGAAGTGTGAAAACATAGGCTTGGATTAGAGCTACACCTAATTCTAGGGTGATTAATAAAATAATAACGATGATAGTAATTACGGAAGAGGAGAGATAGATAGAAGAGTTAGTGTAGTATCTCCAAGTAGGTGTATTAATAGGTGGCCTGCTGTGATGTTGGCTGTTGAATAAAAAGGCTAATTGTTTCAATAATAATTAATATAGGAATAAGTGGAATAGGTGTTCCTTGGGGTAAGAAATGGGCAAGGGATGCTTTTGTTTTAAATTGAAGTCCTGTGAGCACACTTGCTGCTCATAGAGGGATTGCCATACCCAGATTTATTGATAATTAAGTAGTAGGTGTAAATGCGTAGGGTGTAAGCCTGAGAAGGTTATTTAGGGCGATGAAAGTGATTCAAGCTAGAAAGTATAAGGGATCAGGTTTGTCCTTTAATGGTATGAGCTATTATTATTTGTTTTAGTGTAAGTTGAATTAGTCATTGTTGAAGAGAGGAAAGTCAGTTATTGGTTAGGTTGTTGGGGGGTATAATTAGTGTAGTGGGGAATAAAATAATACTACTACTAGGGGGATTCCTAAGATTATAGGGATACCGAAGGAGGTAAATAGATTTTGGTCATTTTAGTTCTCAAGTTGTTTTATGTTTTTGTGTTTGTTAATTTTGATGGTGGGGTAATATGGAAAGTAAAATTCAGTATTTTTAGTTGAATAATATAAAAGAGGGTTACAACTTGATAGAATCACCATTGGTCATGGTGAAATATCTAGTTGAGGCATTCACTGTAGAGAGAGGGGTTCTCTCAGTCCTTAACTTAAAAGGTTAATGCTAGGTAGCTTTACAGTGATACGATGTATAAGTATGAGGCTCATACTTCGAAATCTTGGAAATAAATAAATTCTAGGACAATAGGTATGAAGCTGTGATTTGATCCACAAATTTCTGAGCATTGCCCATAAAATAGTCCTGGTTGTATGGAAGCTAGTATAGCTTGGTTTAAGCGTCCTAGGATTGCATCTGTTTTAAGGCCTAGTAGTGGAATGGCTCATGAGTGTAAGATGTCTAGTGATGAAATTAGCATACGAATATCTGCTTCTATTGGTAGAGTTGTTCGATTGTCTACTTCAAGAAGTCGGAATTCGCCGGGTTCAAGGAAGTAGGTTGGTATAATATAAGAGTCAAAGGCTAAACCTCATAGTCTGAATATTCATAGCTTCAGGATCATTGGTGGCCAATTGCTTTAAGGGTTAAGCAGGGTTTATTAAATTCGCCTGTTGTATATAAAATACATAGGGATGGAAAGAGCAATTATAATAAGAATGATTGCAGGCAGGATGGTTTAGATTATTTTGATTTCTTGAGCATTTATAATGCTAGTGTGAGTTAATTTTGTGGTAAGTATTAGGGAAATAACGTACAGGACTAGGGAGCTAATTAGGAAAATAATTATAAGGGCGTGATCGTGAAAGGCGATGAGTTCTTCTTCTATAATGGGGGACAT
>NW_022438163.1:0-8284 GCF_009761245.1 Sapajus apella | reverse complement strand
TGACAAAGTTATGTAATTATTTTACTAATATCTTATTGAAAAAGTCATTGGGTCTATGGGATTGGCTTGAAACCAATTTTGGGGGATTCAAATCCTTCCCTTTTCGCTTACAGTTTTTACATAAGTAGACTCTTCAAATGTGTGATAAGGAGGGGGGCAGCCGTAGAACCATTCTAGGTTGGTAGATATTTGTTCAATTGTTGAAACTTTTCGTTTTGAGGAGAAGGCTTCTCAGATTATAAAAATTATTAGAATAACTGCTGTTAGTGAAATAAATGAGCCTACAGATGAGACAATATTTCATGTAGTATATGCATCAGGGTAATCTGAATATCGTCGAGGCATTCCAGATAGGCCAAGAAAGTGCTGTGGAAAGAAAGTTATATTTACACCTACAAATATAATGGTAAAATGAATTTTAGCATAAGTTTGGTCAAGTGTATAACCTGAGAATAGTGGGAATCAGTGAATAAAGCCCTCTATAATGGCGAATACTTCTCCTATTGATAAAATGTAATGGAAGTTGGCTACTACATAGTATGTGTCGTGTAGGACAACGTCTAATGATGAGTTGGGTGATACAATTCTGTTAGCCCATCTACGGTGAAAAGAAAAATAAAACCCAGAGCTCATAGTATTGCAGGAGATCATTTAACGTTACCGCCATGTAACGTAGCTAGTCAGCTAAAGACTTTTACTCCAGTGGGGATGGCAATGATTATGGTGGCTGATATGAAGTATGCACGTGTGTCTATATCTATCCCTATTGTGAATATATGGTGGGCTCATACGATGAAGCCTAGGAAGCCAGTGGATATCATAGCTCGGAGTATTCCCATATATCTGAATGGTTATTTTTTGTTAGAATAGTATGTTACAATATGCGAAATTATTCCGAAGCCCGGTAAAATAAGAATATATACTTAAGGGTGCCCAAAAAAATCAAAATAGATGTTGATACAGAATAGGGTCACCGCCACCAGCAGGGTCAAAGAAAGTGGTATTAAGGTTGCGATCGGTTAATAATATAGTAATCCCGGCAGCTAAGACTGGGAGGGAGAGAAGTAGAAGGACTGCTGTAATAAGGACAGCTCAGACGAAGAGAGGTGTTTGATACCGGGTTATGGCTGATGGTTTTATAGTAATAATTGTTGTAATAAAGTTAATTGCCCCTAGAATATAGGAAATACCTGCTAGATGAAGTGAAAAAATAGTTAAGTCTACAGAGACTCCTGGGTGTGATATATTCCCTGCTAGGGGCGGGTAAACTTCAGCCAGTTCCGGTACTGGCTTCTAGAGTTGAGGATGCGAGTAGAAGGAGAAGTGAAGGGGGAGAAGTCAGAAGCTTATATTATTTATTCGAGGGAATGCTGTGTCAGGAGCACCAATTATTAGAGGGATAAGTCAATTTCCAAAATCACCAATTATAATTGGTATTACTATAAAGAAGATTATAATGAATGCGCGAGAGGTAACAATAACGTTGTAAACATGGTCATCTTCTATCAGGCTCTCTGGTTGACCTAGCTCTGCTCGAATTAGGAGGCTTAGGGCTGTTCCTACTGCCTCAGCTCATGCACCAAATAGTAAATATAGTGCTCTGATATCTTTATAGTTAGTTGAAAATAGCGGTTTATGAACATAGGTAGAAAAAGGTAAAATGGCTGAGTAAGCATTAGACTGTAAATCTAGACAGAGGAATAGCCCTCTTTTTGCCAGCTCTGAGGTGAATTTCCATATTGAATTGCAAATTCAAAGCAGCAGCTTCAATGCTGCTGGGACTTCTCCCGCCTTTTTTTCCTTTACAGCGGGAAAAGTAGACTGAAGCTGATTGACTAGGCTATTTAGCTGTTAACTAAATTTTTGTGGGTTAAAGTCCCATTGATCTAGGAAGGGCTTAGCTTAATTAAAGTAATTGATTTGCGTTCAATTGATGCAAAATAAAGTTTGCAGTCCTTAGAGTGGTGCAGAAATTAAGTAAAATCTACTTACTAAGGGCTTTGAAGGCTCTTGGTCTTATTAACCTAAATTTCTAGATTATTAGCATTAGTAGTGTTACAGGTAGTAAAAAGGTAGAAGAAATCGTAAGTGGGGGTAGAAGTGGTGCTGGCTTTATATATTTCAGTTGTCAGCTAATTTTTGTGTTATTGGACATGGGGAACATTGTTATTGAAATGGAGTATGTTAGGCGTATGTAAAACTATAAGTTTATTAGTGTTAATATAGCTATAGTAAGAGGAAAGATGAGATTATCATTTTTTGTAAGTTTTTGTATAATAGCTCATTTAGGAGAAAAGCCTGTTAGTGGGTGTAGGCCTCCTAAAGATATTATTATTATTGGAATTATGGGCATTATTCATGTGAATTTATTTCAGGTGTGGGATAGTGCTAGCGTTGTTACATTTGAGCTTAAATAGAAAATTGTGAGTATACAGGTTGTTAATAAGATATAGATGAGTAAGCTTAGAATGGTAATGTTTGGGTCATAGAATAGTACTGCTATCATTCACCCTATATGGGCGATTGAGGAGTAAGCTAGGATTTTGCGTAGCTGTGTTTGGTTAAGTCCCCCCTCAGCTGCCGATTATAATTGATAGAATTGAGATTGCTAACAGAATATTTAAGTTGATTGATGGGAAAATTTGAAGAATAATTGATATAGGAGCTAGTTTTTGTCATGTAAGAATGAGTATGGCGGGGATTGGGGGATGCCTTGGGTTACTTTTGGGAGTCAGAAGTGAAGGGGGGCTATTCCTAGTTTTATTACTAGGGCGATTAGTATTATTGTCGATAGAATTTGATTAAGGGGTGGGTTAATTGTTCATTGTCCGGAAGATAGGTTGTTGAGAAAGATGGCTATTAGGAGGATTACAGATACGGTTGCTTGTATTAGGAAATACTTAGTGGATGCTTCTGTTGAGCGGGAGCTTGTGTTTTTAGCTAGTATTGGTACGATGGCTAATATATTTAACTCTAAGCCTATTCAGATTAGAAATCAGTGTGAGCTTAAAATTGTAATTATGGTTCCTATTTGGATAGTAAGGGAGATAATGAGGTGGGCTAGGGGATTGATATTAGTATGGGAAGGGTTAAACCAACATTTTCGGGGTATGGGCCAGATAGCTTATATAGCTGACCTTACTACTTAGAATATGGTGTAATAGGTAGCACGGAGAGTTTTGAGTTCTCAGGTATGGGTTCAATTCCTATAATTCTAGAAATAAGAGGATTTAAACCTCTATGATTTACTCTATCAAAGTAATTCTTTTGTCAGATATATTTCTTATGTTTGGGGTGGAATACCAGATATTAGGATAGGTATTGAAATATACCATATGCATAGTGCTAGTATAAGTGGTAAAAAATTTTTTCATAGGAGATGTATTAATTGATCATAGCGAAATCAGGGGTATGCAGTTCGGATTCATAAAAATAGGGTGGTTAATAGAAGGGTTTTGATTATAAAATTTATTGTGTAGAGTTCTGATATAGTTATGTTGTAAGGTGCTGCTATAAAGATAGTAGTGGTTAGGGCATTTATTATGATAATATTTACAGACTCTGCTATGAAGAATAGAGCAAATGAGCCTGCAGCGTACTCAATATTAAAACCTGAAAGTAGTTCTGATTCGCCTTCTGTTAAGTTGAAGGGGGCTCGGTTAGTTTCTGCTAATGTGGAAATAAATCATATCATGGCTGGGAGGTCATGCTGGTAGTAGGAGTCAGGAGTGTTCTTGTGTTATAATTAGTGAGTGTAAATTAAATGAGCCACTTATTAGTAGGGTTGATAGTAGAACAATGGCTAGGGTGACTTCATATGAGATTGTTTGAGCTATGGCTCGTAGTGCGCCGATTAATGCATAGTTTGAGTTGGATGCTCATCCGGACCATAGGATTGAGTAAACAGCTAGACTTGATGTTGCTGGTACAAATAGGAGGCCTTGATTGAAATTAATTAGGGGGTATGGTATAGGGAGGGGGGCTCATAGAAGGAGGGCAATGGAGAGGGCTAAGGTTGGGGCAGTTACATATAGAGTTGTGGTGGATGTGGTAGGCAGTAAGGGTTCTTTTGTAAAAAGTTTTATTGCATCAGCAATTGGTTGGAGTGTTCCGTAGGGGTCTACAACGTTAGGGCCTTTGCGGAATTGCATATAGCCCAAGATTTTTTTTTTCTATGAGTGTTAAGAATGCTATAGCAATTAGGGCAGGAATAACTAGTAGGAGTAAGTTAATTATAAACACGTTGTTAAGAGAAATTGAAACTCTGATCATAAAATTTTAAGTTTTATGCAATTACCGGGCTCTGCCATCTTAACAAGCCCTGTTCTTGGGTAAGAATAGTAGTCTATAAGATTGAGATAGTAGTCATCTGGTTTGTGAGGGCACTTTGTGAAGTGGGCCCTATGAGACAGATTGCCCAGAGCCCCAGGTTGGTGGGTCCGCGCACCACGCTCCCGCACGCATCATGGCGGTCCTCGGAGTGCAGCTGGTGGTGACCCTGCTCACTGCCACCCTCATGCACAGGGTGGCGCCGCACTGCTGCTTCTGCAACGGCAGTCTGTTCCAATACAAGCACCCATCTGAGGAGGAGCTTCAGGCTCTGGCGGGGAAGCCGAGGCCCAGAGGCAGGAAGGAGTGATGGGCCGATGGCCTTAGTAAGGAGAAGCCACTGTCTGTGCCCTGAGATGCCCCGTTCCAGCTGGAGACCTGCCCCCTCATGACCGTGGACGCCCTGGTCCTGTGCTTCTTCCGGGCGTACCAGTGGTTTGTGGACTTTGCCGTGTACTCGGGCGGTGTGTACCTCTTCACGGAGGCCTACTACTACGTGCTGGGCCCAACCAAGGAGACCAACATTGCTGTGTTCTGTGCCTGCTCACAGTGGCCTTCTCCATCAAGGTGTTCCTGACAGTGACACGGCTGTACTTCAGCTCCGAGGAGGGGGGCGAGCCCTCTGTCTGCCTCACCTTTGCCTTCCTCTTCCTGCTGCTGGCCATGCTGGTGCAGGTGGTGCGGGAGGAGACCCTGGAGCTGGGCCTGGAGCCTGGCCTGGCCAGGATGACCCAGAACTTGGAGCCACTTCTGAAGAAGCAAAGCTGGGACTGGGTACTCCCTGTGGCTAAGCTGGCTATCCACATGGGGCTGGTGGTGGTGGGCTCTGTGCTGGGTGCCTTCCTCACCTTCCCAGACCTGCAGCTGGCCCAGACCCACCGGGATGCACTGACCATGTCAGAGGACTGGCCCGTGCTGCAGTTCTCCCGCACACCAGCTTCCTGTGGCTCTGGACAAAGCCTGTTGCATGGGACTTCCTGCACCAGCCACCCTTTTGGGAGAGGCCCTTCTCCCTGCTGTCTGACTCTGCCTTTGACTCTGGGCACTTCTGGTTGCTGGTGGGGCTGTGCCTGCTGCGGCCCCACCTGCAGGCCTACCTGTGCCTGGCAAAGGCCCGCTTGGAGCAGCTGCGAAGGGAGGCTGGCCACATCAAAGCCCCTGAAATCCAGCGGAGGGTGGTCCGGGTCTACTGCTACATGACTGTGGTGAGCTTGCAGTACCTGATGCCGCACATCCTCACCCTCAACTGCACGCTCCTGCTCAGTACATTGGGAAGCTATTCCTAGGGCCTGGGCCCAGCCCCTCTACTAATCCCCGGACCCATCCTCAGCCAGCGCTGCCCCCATCGGCCCTGAGGAGAACGAGGTCCAGCAGTCTGAGCGTGGATCGCTGCAGCCCTGGGCGGCCTGCTCACGCCCCTCTTCCTCCGTGGCGTCCTGGCCTACCTCATCTGGTGGACAGCTGCCTGCAAGCTGCTGTCCAGCCTCTTCGGCCTCTACTTCCAGCAGCACTTGGCAGGCTTCTAGCTGCCTGCAGACCCTCCTGGGGCCCTGAGGTCTGGTCCTGGGCCAGCAGGACATGAGCCTGCCCACTCTGTGTGTGCCCCAGTGTCCCCAGCTAGCTGCAAGGTGAGGCCGGACTCCTTGTCGTCCCCTTCACTGCAGTGCCTGAGCCGCAGCCCCCCTTGGACACCGAGTTTATGCCTCAAAACGGTCTGTCCTGGACCCAGCTGTGGGAGGGTCCCGAAGCCATTGTCTCCAGTGCCAGGTTTGAGCAGTGGGGGTGCTGCTGGCTGCTCTTCTGAACAAATAAAAGGAGCACGCCGATTTAAAAAAAAATAATAATTTTTTTTCTTATCTCACCCCTACCTTGGAATTTAATAAGCCTCAGGCATTTCCTATTGTAGACTAAAACCACTCCTTGCACCTCCTGTAGTATTTTCCATGTATCAGGACAGAAATGTCTTATGTAGGGAAGGGGCAGGTATGAAGTAAGGTAGATTATGTACACCTGTCACTCATTCGGGATTCTTCCTCCCATGCTGCTGCCCATTGAGTCGCACAGGAATGCTATGTGACGGCCAGCTGCCTCCTTCCTTGGTTATCATCCACTGCAGCTGCTAGTTAGGTTTGGAGGGATGACTTTTAGTAAATCTTGGGGATTTTGTTGATTTGTTTTCACTTTTGGGATTTTGTGGGGTGGGAGTGGGGAGCAGGAATTGCACTCAGATATGACATTTCCATTCATCTCTGCTAATGAAAAGGTTCCTTTCTCTTGGGGGATATCTGTGTGTCAGTTCTGTCAACTGCAAGTTCTTGTATAATGAAGTCAATCCCATCAGGCCAAGGAAATAAAATAATTGCTTAACTTAAAAAAAAAAATGGCTTCTGAAGTTTTGGCAAAACCTCAGATGTGTGGCCTTCTGGCCAGGTGTCTGCAAATTCATGTGGTTGGAGCATTCCTGGTATCCCTGGAGGTTGCAGCTCTCTATAAGTTTGGTGTGGCTGAACCAAGAAAGAAGGCATAACACAGATTTCTACAAAAATTACAGTCCTGAGAAAGATTTTGAGGAGTTGAAGAAGGCTGGTATCTTTCGTGGTATAAGGTGATCTTGGAATAGAAAGAATTTCTTCAGGTTGAATTACCTAGAAATTTGTCACTGACTCGTGTACCTGAACTATGACATCTGAATATGTGGGCTAAGAAATAGATTCTCTTGATAAATAAACAATTAACAAATTAAAAAAATCTCCTATTTCCCTTTGAAATGAGCTCAGCCTCTTGCTTAAAACAACAGTACTTTTCCTCAGAGACAGTTGGTGTTACGATTCGTCATCTTATACCCTTAGTAATTTTAATATCAATTTATTATTTCCAGATTTTCTGTTTAACTGCAGACTTTCTGTGCATTGATAGTTAACAGAAGTTCTAGCTGTTTCCCTTATTGGGTCATCATCTGTCTTAGAAAACTGGGATTTGAAATGAAACCGAGTTTGGTGATTTTGATATTGAGATTCCCCTGATCATGTGGTCTGATAAAAATGTTTAATGTGTGTAATGGACTCATTCAGTAAATATGTAGTGAGTGCCTGTGATGTGCCAGACGCTGTACCGGGTGCTTGAGATTCAGCACGAGGTTGCCTTTAGGAAACTTACATTCCATGTAGGGGAAGCAGAGAGAGCTGCATATCAGATAATGATGACTGCATTGAAAAAAAAAATTAGCACAGTAAGGGATATTGGGGATAGAGAAGAGATGGCTGGGTCCTTTAAAGTTTTTTTCCCCAGCTTTATTGAGGTATAATTGCAAATACTGTCTATATTCAAGGTGTGCAACATGATGTTTTGATATCCGTATACATTGTGAAATGATTCCCACGATCAAATTAACACATCCTTGACTACAGATTTCATGCATCTGTGGTGAAGACACTGAAGATCTACTCTCTTAGCAAATTACAAGTAAATAATATAGAATTATTAACTCAAGTAAATAATGCAGTATTATTAACTAAAGTCACCATACTATACATCGGATTCCCAAAACATTCACCGTGTACCCAAAAGCTTGTACCCTTTGGCCAACGAGATTGCTGTTTTGGATAGGATGTGTGGGGAAGGCCAACTTGATAAGGTGTCACTTGGCAAAGACCTGAAGGTAGCGAACCACACAAATGCTTGAAGAGCAATCCAGTCCTAAGAAACAGCTGTCCAGGAAGAAAGACAACTGTTGTCTTAATTCCAGAATCTTAGCCTGATAGTTCTAGCAGAACCTATTTCAGATTCTCTTTCTCTTACCTGTTACAAATGTGTTAAATTCAGTTTTTTCTCCAATGTTCTACCTATGAGACTTTTTCCATTCACCTTAACTGCGTTTTTCCCTGTAAACTGAAAGCAGGAAAACTGTTTCCTAAGAACCCACTGTTTTGTTTGTTTGTTTGCTTAATTTTACAAA